>NC_056730.1:375672-530672 GCF_019279795.1 Protopterus annectens | reverse complement strand
TGTACAGAATGAACACCTTGTATTCATGTGTGGCCACTGTGAGTTCCAAAACCCTTGATACTAGTGGTATGTGTGGAGGATGTGGATCTGTGGAACTGTAATTGTACCATAGACACCCCATGATGAGTTTCCCTACTAGAATCAGATGAAGGGTAGCCACATGAATGGCATATTTTCCTGGTGTATCACAGCTGAAAGGGTCTGGAGAATATAGTCTTCCTGTGACACACTTCTAAAATGCGTACTGTTTAGGCAAAGTCCTAAATGAGCATCTCATAGTCTGGACACTGCAGCAATCAGCTCTGCAGTGGCTGAGGTAGCTTATGCCTGTTTGGCAGTGGATGGACTCAACTTGGGCATGGTACAAGAACTAAGACATTGTCGTCCACTGGGATGTCTACCCCTACTGCTATCAATATACTCATTGGAACCTGAGTGAACACTGTTGCCTAAGAAGTAGAGGATGTGGATGCAGCCTGTGCTGCTGTGTTGGCCAGTTCCTGCCGTACAGTGGTCACCTGGGTCTGAGGAACAGGCTTCAGACTTCATAGGCAATGAAGATATGTTACTGGAAGTGACTGTAGTGTTCCTGCTATTGTACCCGTGGCTGACAATGGCCCTGTGGCCACTCATTGCTCCATGCTTTGATTTCCATCATCAGACTCCGATGTCTCATTAATGTTAGGCATGCAAATATCCAATTGGAGGGCCCATTCATTAAGTCACCTATGAAAGTAGAGAGAAACATCCTAGTGCATCAGTGCTACTTAGTGACAATCCATTCTCAGTACTGTCCAGTAATGCATTACACAAAGAATTTGCACCCATATACCTTGCACAGAATCCCCTAACATCATTTAAAATGAAAAAAAATAAAATCTGAAACCCTGCAGTACCTGTGATTGCATATTCAGCATGTGAAAGATGATGTCTGTCATGTGTCACACTATGTGATACATATTTAAGGGCATATCAGCCCAGGATATCATCCAAAGACTCACATGGTGGTGACTGAAGTCTGCCCTATTGTTCAGTCCTCCACTGGGTGTGAATGACCTGTCTGACTTCCCAATCAAATATGCCAGGAAGTCCTTTCATTGGTTTAATCTGTCAGCAGAGCGCTAACCATGGTCAACCTCTCCCATGTAAGTGTGGCTTCCTTGTTAAGGTCATGGTGGGTCATGGCATTGACCCCACTGGTTTACTTGTAGTGCATGTCTACTATGGCTGCTAACAGCACTTGCATCTCCAACAAAGTCCTTCTATATATGGTCACAGAAAGCCTGATCTATCTTGTCAGTTAGGAGTGTCCAACAGTCATGTTCACAGATGGCTTCTAGTCCATGTCCGGGAGAACTTTTCTATTTGTTTTAACTCCTTAAGAGCCATGTCAGTCTACAAATGTAAGTGTATGCATATGGTAGACAACTGGCTACTAATATCTGCATCCACAATACAGTCCTCCAATGCACTGTTGAAAGTCAGCATAGACTATGCAAACCTCACCATCTCAGAGGTATTGTCCATCTCCTCAGGCCAGTGCCACTGGTCCGCTGCCTGTCTCTGATCACAGGTTTGCCTCCACCACAACACATTGTCCAATATGTACCAGATAAACCTGCAGTGACAGCTTGTGTGTATGGATGGCAGTGCATCAGAATTTGTGGTACATGCAGAATGCCATAATGCCATCCCATGTATGGCCTCCTCCAAACATGTCGATGGGTATTGCTGACTGTACCTGCACCCTGTTCATCCCACTCAACAATAGTCTGAGGCCAGCACTACCTTTGTACCTGTCTGTATGATGCTGGTCCCCAACAAAGAAAAAAAGACAAGCAAGCATTGTCCAGTGCTGTGTGCAAGGCATTCTTGAGTCTCTTACAAGCAACCCCTTAGTTGGCTACTAGGTAACTTGGAACAGGTCAATGTCATTAAAACAAACCCCTACCATTAACAGTGCCCTTTTCCTTTGTCCATATAACTAGATTTGGAGCCCCCTCAAAACAGACAAGTACATTAAGTAAGTCAGTTCCCCATGTATATGGTTCTGTACCCTGACTACATTAAAGGTACATAATTCTATAATTTATAGAGCACTATATAACTGTGCTGCAAAGCTCAGTCACAAATCTTTTGCCCCTCTTGGTAGTCAGATAAGAATCCCCTACAAGAACAGCAAAATAGGAGGACCATATGCCCACATTAACCCCATATGTCACTTTGTCTATAGACAGCACAGGAGCTGTATGTTCTCACCGAATGATTATCTGCAGTTTCTCTTTCTTTGATGTTTATATAAGGAAAGGTATATGACATATACTTGTTCCAAATTCGATGTTTTCAAAGCATTTGTGGTCTTAATACTATTCATGGTAAAAAATAATCATACTGACATCCGTGTTTACCATTTTACACTCCCAGAGCTATTGTAAGGAAAATACTTATTCCTTATCCGGACTGGAAATACTATGATTTGTTATGAGTTGTGACAGGAGTTAGGATAGAAGCCAAATGTAATGTTGCAAATAATATTAGGTTCATAGGAAGTTCCCAAGCATGCAGTCTAGGAGATCATTAAGGAATCTATCTCAAATTCCCAACTGCCCCAAAGCACTGTCTGGTTAAGTGAACTTACTCAAGGTCAAACAAGTAGGTAAGTGAAGTCTGAGGGAATCAACCCTGTAACACAGGAAATAGCTCTTTACCACCTCATAGCCTTAATACTCTACAATAATTTTCAGATAAAGTACAATTAAAAACTCAATTTGTAGTATTAGACAGAGGTGATTAGTTTGAAGAAACCACGTGCCAGCATCTGGTATTTCTGATGTTTATTAAGTAAACTAACACACTTAAAAAAATATACTGTCTTTACTTGCTTACAGAAAATAATAAATAATTATCAGAGAGTTGCAAACCTGAAACTCAGCTTATCAGTGGACACAGCCAGCTGTTTCTAGATATTCATACAATACTACAAGGCATTCTTTCTAATGGCTCTACAAAACTGCGGTCAGACAAGCACATTTTTCCAGAAAGGTCAATGAAATTTAAGGAAACATCTAATCACATTAATTTCCTGCAACTGTGAAAACATGTTTAAATCGTTCTTTGGGATGGTTGCACACAATCAATCACAGACTTTTCAGCTGCATTGAGATTAAGACAAATACCACAAGAACATATTGAAATGTGCGATAAATATTCGTCCAATATTTTACTCGTAACAGATCACAATTTTTTAAAAGATTTTAGATTTTGATTTAGAATGTGTTATGTAGCTCAACACTGAAGCATTATATCCTAATCTAACAAAAATGCATTTAAAACATAAAATTTGTACTGGAAGTAAAGTTTTGGCATGGTGTGCGGTATGCCTGAGGGCGAAATGAATGCATTAACTATTAATATATTGAAAGTTTGTGCACTTGTTTCAAGAACGTGTTGGAAAGAATGATGAATAGAGAAGGAGAGGTCTCACAGCTATAACGAATCTCTAATTTCACAGTGACTTTACCTTTGTAAACTATGAAATAAATGCTCAAATATTACAAGGTGGCATGATGACCTAAAGATGTTTCACTTAACTATGAGAGCAAAACAACATAATAAATGCAGTGAACTTTAATAGGATTATTAAAGGAACAGTCACATAGACCTACTTTAAAATGCAATTTGTAGAAAAACTAGTTGTTTTAATAAGTCATTTGCACAGGTGTAAGCCTTTTTTCAGACAGTTCCATGCAATGTAGCATAGGTCCATAAGTTTATAGGTTCATAGGTGTGTACTAGACTAATGGTCCTGGAGCCTTTACAAGCCTAGCCCGTAGGATTACCCTGGCATCGTGCCACCCGACCTTAGTTCCTAGTGCCTCTGTTGAGTAGAGCCACTGGAGTGATCCCCAGGGTGAATTTTCTATTTCCCATCCACTCATCAATATTTCTCTTGAAGAGGGCCAGTGAGGTGCTCTGCTTTACAAGTATGGGAAGTCTATTTCATAGCATGGGCAGTCTCTGGGTTATGAACCTGCCCCTCCAGCATGTTCTGTTGATTGTGGTTAATGAGGTTGAGGTCTCTGGAGCATGTAGTGCAGAGGGATTGGGATTTCTTTAGATGCAGCATTTCTAACAGAGCTGAGTCAGACATGGCTTTGTAAGTCAAGCAGAGATCGCCTCTAACTAGGCGATATGAGACAGAGAATAGTTGGAGTTTTTTTGAGTCTGTCCATACAGGACAAGTGTTTAAGGCCTAGGATCCTCTTTGTGAGGTATTTCTGCAGCCTCTCCAGTTGATTCAGGTGTCTAGTGAGGTACATGCTAAATGAGGCATTGTACTTGATGATTGGCCTAATGAGGGACGAGTAGAGATAGACAATGACCTCTTTCTTCCTGGATGAAAAACCCTTAGTAATGAGATGTGCCACATAGAAGGACTTTTTGACCACAGTGGCAATGTGGTGGTCAAAAGAGAGGTTGCTGTCAACTTGTGTTCTCAGATTTCTTATAACACCTTCTGTGTTCAGTGGACTACCATCAATGTGGTAATTCAAGGGAACCAGGTTTTTCCCAAAGGGGATGAAGACACATTTTTTGGCATTGAGCTTAAGGCCATGGTTCTGACACCAGTCATTGGTCTCATTGAGGCCTTTCTTTAGGATGTCAGCATCACTTGGGGAGTTAATAATAGCTCCCAACTTGCCATCATCTGCGAACTTTGTAAGCCAGAGTCCCTTCATGTTGACCTGGACTTCAGAGAAGTAGATACCAAACAGGAGAGGACCCAGGACCAAACCTCGTGGGACTTCACTGGTGACTGGTCAGCAGTCTGACTTGGAGTCAACTACTTTCACACTGTGGGTTCTATCTGTGTGCCAGTTTGCAACCCACCTAGTGATATAGGGGTTGATGCTTGGCTTAGTAAGTTTTTCTATGATTCCTGAGTGGCGAATGGTATCAAAGGCCTTGGCCAGAACAAGGTAGGCTCTATGAACCACCTTACCTTCATCCATAGCTTTGGTGACTGACTCAAAGAAGTCGACCAAGTTAAGCAGGCATGATCTACCCTTCACAAAACCAAACTGTGTAGGATCCAGAGTTTAGAGATTCCCTGTATCCTTGATTATTAGGTCCATGATAATGTGTTCCATAGCTTTACATATCAGACTCATCAGGCTAATAGGGCTATAGTTCCCAGGGTCTGTAGTCGCTCTTCCTTTGTGGAGACGGATGACTGTAGCAGTGTGCCATTCGGTAGGGACAAAGTCTGAGGTGAGGCTGTGATTGAACAGGACACACAGGTGAGGTGCCAGTTCACTCTGTAGTTCATGTAGAACACAGCCAGGGATACTGTCAGGTCCCATAGAAGCTGTATTCTTGGCTTTGGAGAGTGATGTTTTAACCTGTGCAGCAATAATACTGGGTGTCTGGTAATCTGCTGGTATTGTGATTGGTCTTTTGGGGGAGAGAGGCATAAAGTTAGCATTGAATCTGTCTGGCAGTATATTTGCAATATCTGTTGGCTCAGTATAGGAGGTACCATTGTGCAATAGCTCAGAGCAAATCTGGATATTGCCATGGAGATTCTTTAAATAACTATAGAAGACCTTGTGGTTGTCTTTACCATCTGCTGCAATTCTGTTTTCATAGCTGGCTTTAGAGGATTTGATGAGGGATCTCAACCTTTTGTTGAGGCTGATAAGGGAGTTTTTTCCAGTCATGGGACTTCACTTTATTCCGCATCAGTTTCCTCCTTCTGTTGTAGAGTTTGTTTATGGCAGGGAACCACCAGATTGGTTTCTTTTTTTGATGAGAGTGTCTTAGTTCTATTGGGTATGGCGAGATCCATGCATCTGTGTACGTATTCATACAGTGCATTGGTGCATGATTTGGTGGTCATGCAATTATTCTCCATTTGTATGGGTACCATGAAGTTAGCCACCTCTGTTTTTAGGAGCCCAAAGTTAGCTTTGGAGAAGATTTTCATGGTAGTTACCTTTGTTGGGGGGGGGGTGCGAGTGATGTGGATTTCTAAGGTGATTAGCCTGTGATCAGATCTAACCAGGGAGGTGCTGACTATTGGTGTAGAGCAACGGTCACCCATGTTGGTAATGACTAGGTCAGGGATGTTGCTACCTCTAGTGGGGGCAAAACGAGCTGGTCCAGGGCATTAGAATTAATGAATTCCAGAAAACGTTGGGCAAGTGTATTGGTACATGAGTAGCTTTCCCAGTTAATGGAGGGGTAGTTGAAGTCACTCAGTATGAGAGTGTAAGGCTGAACCCTAATATTCTCCAGCGTGCTTAGGAATGTGGAGTGTGAATCTTAGGACATGGTTGGGGACCTGTAGCAGGCTATGACCTGAATTGCTGTCTTACCAAATGTTAGCTGCACCTGAAGTATCTCAGATGTGTTATGTTGGGCTGCCAGTCTGGAGGTTTGTGCATCTTTTATGAATATGGAAACACCACTGCCTTTGCAGCTTCAGTGCAAGCTCTGGAGCATAAAGAAAGGCTTCTAATCTAGAAAGAAAATAAGACAAAATGACATACTTTGAGGAATGCTGCATTAGCTTCCACATACATAATGATCCTTGTTTATTTATTTATCAGTGTTTGCCTATTCATTTGGGAGAAACAGAATAATAATACAGTACACAACCTTTGGAAAAATTACAGTAAATAATCTATGGAATTTAAAACAAATTTAAGTGCTATTATGATTCACATCTCTTACTGGACCTTGATTTGCTCGGCAAAAACGGATGAAAAAATGAAAGGAGACTGACATGTACAAAAACTATGTAGATCACTCAGACTGTCTTAACACTGTATTGTGGAAGTTATTAGTCAGAATTAGACATCACTCTAAATACATTATGTCAAGGATTGCATTCTTGGGAATCTACATCTGTTCAAATGTTGATCTCCTAGATACATGCATTGTTTTTTCCACTATATTCTGTTTTGTTAGTTATATTACACATATGACATACACTTCCATAAGGTTCAAACAGAGAAAGAAACATACCTCCATATATGTTTGTTTTATACAAAACACACTTACATTCACCCTCTGCTGCATTAAATGTAAAGACAGATACTTCTCTCAGTAATAAGACCCCTGGTTAAAAAAGGAGATTTTGTATTTGTTGCCCACCCTCACTCACCATACCTGGGTGAAGATTACCACAATAATCATTATGGGAATGAACCTTCTGTGATGAGCTTGGATCACAATGATGATTTATGCAATTTGTGTTAGAAAGATAACACCTGTATGGGACATAAAAAGATTCTGACCTTAATAGAACAGTATTTGCAGTTGATGGCCGTTGTTGGGTCAGCTGTGAACACGACCCGATATGAACATTGTTCGGTAAGTGTGTGTACAACTGGCATGGAAAATAGATGCAACAAACTAATACATGGAAATCCTGGTCTCCGAGGTGTCTAGTATCCTGAAATACAGCATAAACCATGACATGGTGACAGAACAGGATCAAACTAAAATGAAATTGCCAATGAAACAAGGGCAAGCCTAATAAACTGTTCAGCCTTATGAGAGTTAAAAAGCTGGGCATCCTCACTACTGAATTACATTTCACAACGTGGCCTCCTTCACTAACTTCCTTCCAAATAACATTGAAAAAATGGATGCTGACACACTGAAGACCTCTGTGAACTACCTCCCCACCAGAGTTAAAAAGCTGGGCATCGTCACTACTGAATTATATTTCATGGATGTTATTTATTGTTTACATCTTTGAATTATGGGAATATTATGCCCTAACTTCCACTGCACATCACCAAGGTTCTAATTTCGTATACTTCCCTCTAAACTGTCTTTCTCTTTTACACAGTGCTGTAAGGATGATCCTTGCTACCATCACTTACAGATTTCTGTTTACTCAAATTTCTATCTTGCCTTTTTACTTTTATTCTGCTCTGTTTTCTGCTGTCTGATCCTCCACTCTCTTGCCCTTTTTACTTTTATTCTGCACCATTTTCTGCTCTCTCATCCCTCTCTATTAGTCCCTGTAATAGCTTCCCATCTATCTTAAAGACCACTACTACTATTATAAGAATGTTCTTTTGTAGCTGTCCCTCCCCATAAGCTCCTCACCACAACCTGTTTCTCTCAATTTGTTCTACATAAAAATAACAAAGAATAGTGCTTACTGATAGTTTTTATGTGTGATTTCTGTTGTCTCTTGAAGTCCGCTCACTCACAAGATTTCTTTCATTTTTGTTAACTATATCTCACAGTACTCTTCCTCATTCCATCCTTTCTTTAGGCTGCTGTGTCTCCTATAATCCTTTGCTCAATTCAACAAGTTGTTGGCATCCTGCACCATTTCCTTTTCTCATTCTCCTTACCTTTACAACCCTCAGGTGATGCGCGGTGCAGTCAGTGGTTACTGCATGTAACGACTCTTTCATTTCATCTGCACTGCACAAACTGTTAATAATTCATTGTTTTTATCTGCCATTTTTCACTTTATATAAACTACAGTATCTCTGTGAAACATAAAATCAACAGAACCTACTGCCTAGCATTGACTGAGTGCCACTGGTATCTGTATATTAGCTTTAACGGTGCTCTTCTCATCTTGTGCATATTACTATTATTTTTAGTTGTTTGTCTACTATAGCATTGATTTGTGAAATACTAGATTATTGTAAGGTGTATGAACCAAACACAAACTGCTACAAGTATTGTTGAATTGCTCTGTTTCTGTGACTGCATTATGTAATGGTACCAGGTCATCCATGTTGCTAAGTTTTCTGTAATGGTACATAGTAGCATACTTATTTTTTGCTCTTAGATTGTTGCCTTATTTGTCAAATGGTCACTGGGTGGGGTGGGGGGGTATAGATAGTCAATGCTGAGAAGGTTTTTTGTTACTTTCTCTAGGCTTGTATCGAACTGCATATTTAGTGTATACACACAGAACTGAGTGTTCATTGTACTTCAGCTTCATAGTTTCTGTAAATTCAACTGCTTTAGTTTGCCTTTTCATTTGTTGAATTAGCTGATGAAACAATTTTTGTGAATGTTATATGATGTATTCAGCTTTTATTCCTTCTCTTTTTGTTTGGAGTTATATTCTCTCTTAACTAAGGATTTCTGTTTTACTTCCTATTTTGATATTTTTTTCCTCCTCATACTATCCTGTTTTTTTCTGCTTTAGGACGTGACCTACTTCACTAACTCCCTTCTACATACCACTGAAATACTGGATGCTGACACATTGAGGTTCTCTGTGCAGTTCCTCCCCACCAGAGTTAAAAAGCTGGGCATCCTCACTGCTCAATTGCATTTCATGTATGTTATATATTATTTATATCTTTGAATTATAGCGTCCACTGTACATCACCAAGGTTCTAAACTCTTGCCCTTCCCCTAAACTGTCTTTTTCTTTTGCACAGTGCTGAGACACTGATACTTGCTACCATCACTTACAGATTTCTGTTTGCTCCAATATCTATCTTGCCTTTTTCCATTTACTCTGCTCTGGTTTCTGCTCTCTGCTTCCCTCACTCTCTTGCCTTTTTCTCTTTTATTCTGCACCATGTTCTGCTCTATCGTCCCTCTTTGTTAGTCCCTGTAATAGCTTCCCACCTTAAATACCACTACTACATATGTATTCTTTCCTTAGAAATAAGTAGATTTTCTGCTCTGACTTCCTACTCTACTAAACTTTGCTAGATATGCATATTACAAGAACATTCTTTTGTAGCTGCCCATCCCCACAAGGTGTCACCACAAGCTATCTCTTTCAAATTTTATTACATAAAAATAAATTATAGTGGTTACTGATATTTTTTGGGTGATTTCTGCTGTGTTCTGAAGTCCACGCACTGAGCAAGTTTACTTCATTGCCCAAACTTGACCAAACATAAAACAAAATAGCCAGATTCGCAACAAACCATCCTTACAACTCTCGCCACTTTCTCACTCTAAAGAAGCTTCAGTGTCCTGAATTTCCCCATCAACTACTACTTCATCGATTACAGATGACACATTCTGTTGTCTACAATTCCTCCTCCTGCCCTAGCCTCTCCAACCTTGTATATTACTAGATCCCCCTCCGATATCTCTGCTTAACTGACAGACATCTTCTTGACATCTATAAACCCAAAAAGAACATTGTAAAATCCCTTTACAAGTATTCTGTAGCACATGCTTGGAACACACTCCCCCCTGACATAAGAAATGTCTCTCAACAGTACCAGTTTAAAAGAGAGTTAAAATACTAGCTCCTAAACACGTGGTCCTGCCCATGCCAAGCTCCCACTTGACATTTTTGTAGTTTCTACCTCCCATCTATTTGTCTCACTCCTTTTCAAATCTATTAGAATTATTGCCTTCTATTTCTCTTACTCCTATGCCTCATTTTCTCTCCTTTACTATCTGACATGTAATATAGCGCTTTTTTTACACTTTTCCATCATACATAGAGAACCTATAGCCTCAAAATTATACCTTCACTACTGTTATACCACGGTTATGTCTTTTTCCTGGTAATACTTTTGTTATATAATTTATTTTACCTTTTATTACATTTTATATTACTGTAATGTGAATTTTCCATGTAACTATTAAGCTATGGTGCTTTTTTATGTAGACTTGAACTTGTCTCCTTGGGTTATGGGAATGTATTCTGGACCTTTATGTCACTGTATTTTTATTGTATGTTTGTATGTAGATTGGAGCTTTCCTCCTCAGGTATATACTGAAAATGGGCATTTGGCTCAATTGGATCAATCCAGTTAACAAATGTCAAATAAATAAATAAATAAATAAATAAATAAATAAAAACTGTGCAATACGGCCACATGAAGGCTTGCAAGTAATTTTACTGACATTTTGACATGGTATTGTCTTTATGGAGTCGGTGGCCAGTGAAAAAGAAGGTATAACAAAAATAATATTAAAAGTGATAAAATTCAATCATCAAAAGTCATTTGGCATCTATCTGACCATTAGCATGGTCAATATGGAAGCAAAAGTTTGCACACAAAAATGACAACAAAGTTGGAGAAGGAGGAGGATGTTAATATTCAGGAAAACTCCATTTTATGTTATGAGAAAAGTTGTGGAGTCTGTCTCTGGTGCTGTCTTCATTATGAAGTGTAATGCTTTACATCTGAGGTTGTGATAGCAAGGTTAGTTCACAGGTTAATACATGTATTCTAGTCTAATGACCACTAATACCCTTATAAACCTAGCTGTGCAACCCAAATGTGACCCACACATTTGATTTATATAGGAGGTGATTTACTGACCATCTCTGACCATTAGAGATTTAAGTGACAGACCAGGGGGTAGTTTGCAATTACCCATCCAATGATCCAAGTTGAGCTTAAATAGGGTTGGGGATCACATGGATGGGAAGTCTGTTCCAGAGAATGGGAATTCTTGGAGAAACAGCTCTATCTCTCCAACATGCCCTAATTAAGTTGCAAGCAACATTTATGTCTTTTAATCCAGTAGTTCTGATGTTGTTTGTTTTGTAGATGTGCAGAAAGTTGATTAAAACAGGGTCCTGGGATGCCTTGTATGCAAGGCAAAGATCACCTGTCAGAAGTCTGTAGATACTAAGTAAAGACACAGGGCTTTCAGGCAATCAGCATTAGACATTGTGTTTACTCCCTGTATTCTCTTTATAAGGAATCTTTGCGGATGTTCCAGTTGCTGCATGTGCCAGGTCAGGTGCATATCAAAGGAACATTATACTCCATAATGTTTCTGATGAGGACTGAGTACAGTGGTATGATGACTTCTCTAGACCTAGATGCCATGACCTTGCTTATAAGCTGAGCAACATGGAAGGATATTCTTACTACCTTGGGCACATATGGGTCAAAGGCTTGGTTACTGTATACAAGAATTCCCAGATTCCTAATTAGTAAATCAACGTTTATGGGTGTTTTACTGATGATGTAGTTACTCAGGGTGGCAAACTTTCCAAAAGGTACTATAATGCATTTATTGGTATTAAGTTTTAAGCCATGGCTTTGGAACCAAGCAACTGTCTATGTTAGACCTTCCTGAAAGGTACTGTTATCTTGGGGTATTCAGTGATTACTCCCAGTTTGCAATCATCTTGCAAACTTGGTTAGACAGAGGCATTTGACATTGACTTTCACATCTGAGAAGTAGATACCAAAGAGGACTGGGCCTACCACAAAGCCCTGGGGGACTCCAGTTTTAATCAGCCTCTTTGGGGAGGTGGCCTCACCACTTCTGACCTCCTGGGTTCTATCAGTGAGCCAGGTAGCTATCCAGCATGTTATAAAGTGGTTTACACCTAGTTCCTTAAGATTGTTGACAATGCCAGAGTGGAGTATTGTATCAAATGCTTTAGCCAGCTCTAGGTAGGGAGTATGCACCATTTCCCCTCATCCATTGCCATAGTGACCTTTTCAAATAAGTCCTTCAGATTCAATAAGTATGACCTTTCTTTGGCAAAGGCAGACTTTGAAGGATCCAGTGTCTGGAGGTCTTCTATGTCCTTGTTGATATTTTCCATGATGATTATTTCCATAACTTTGCAAATAAGACTAATCAGACTAATGGGTCTGTAGTTTTCAGGACATGTTGAAGGTCGTCTGTTATAAAGGGGGATGACTGTTGTAGTCCTCAATTGATGGTGTACAAAGCCTGTTTTAAGACTACAGTTAAATATTGACATCAGAGGACCTGCTAAGTTGTATTTTAGGCTGTTCAATAGGCAACCTTGGATGTTATTGGGACCTGTTGAATCCATGTTCTTGGCTTTAGTGAGTGCAGCCGATACATGATTCCTAGTTACAATTGGAGGGGTTATGTTTGAGGGTAATTTTTGGGGAATGGTATGGCGGAAGGGAGTAAAGTTGGAAATTAATTTGTCAGCTAACAAGTTTGCTATATCTCCAAGTTCAGTGAATGTGGCACCATTTACCACCAGTTCAGCATACTCTGTGGTGCCCTTGAGGTTTCTGACATAGCATCAGAAGGCCTTATAGCTATATTTCACCTGGAAGTCTATCTTAACCTCAGAGATGGCTTTGCTTGACCTAATCAGTTGCCTATTTAATTTGATGATATAGTTTTTATCTTTATGGTAATTACCCTTTCTTCTTTTTTCCATAATCCTTTTCCTTTTGCTGTATATTCTTTTTAATTTGAGAGGATACCAGGGCAGTTTGTTTCTGGGTATAGTCCCTTGCTAACACCTAGTAGGTACAGCAGCCTCTCTGCAGCCATTGTCATGGCTGTACAGAGTTTCTGAGAGAATTTCAGCATAAGTTACTGTGTTTTCTGAGTTTGGAGGGGCATTGAATTTTGATGACAAACTATCACTTAATAAAAGGTTTGCCTTGGAATAGTTCCTAACTGTTGCTGGTTTTAATGAGATTTTGAATGAGACAGCTTTATTGTTAGACCTTACCAGGGAGGACAAGCCACTGGGGGTGTACAGCATCCTCCCATATTTATGAGCATGTCTAGTATGTTGGAACCTCTAACAGGTGTATTCATTATTTGGTCAAGGGAATTTGCATTTATTAAGTCCAGGAATCTTTGTGCCTAGAGATATGAGGCCATAGAGGATTCCTGGTCTATAGAGGTATAATTAAATTGTTTATTAAGTAGGATGTGAGGTTAAATGTTAAGTGTCACCAGTAGGTCCAAATATGAATTGTGAGCCTCTTGGGACATGGAACCTGTAGCTGGTTAGGATATGATACAGGATTTTGTCTATGGTGATCTGTACATGGAGGAACTCCAGGACATCATCCTGTTTAATTACCCCGGAGGTATACTTGTTAATGATGTATATTGAAACACCTTTGCATTTAGCCATCGAAAAGTGTGAAAGGCACTGAAACCTTGCACTGCTGGGCTACTATATCTCCTTAACTGCACAGATGTCTGTGTTCTGAAGTGTGAGGAGGGCTTGGAAGGAGTGCAGTTTTTTATTTAGCCTCCTGCATTGAGCAGTAACAGCTTGAGGTTGAGCTGAGCTGATTTTATTATGTTAATAGCTTTAGAAGGAAAGACAAGACGAGATCCACAATATATTGATTAAGCGCTTTCGTTTTTAATAAAAACTTCCTCAGAATACCATACCAAACAGATACAAAACTTTACAAAACTGACTCATTTTATACCAGACCCATTCATATCAATGACATCATAATTGAAAAATTGAAAAATGAGTTAATGAATTAACCCTTTGGTTACATCAAATGAACCCATAATTTTATAAAACATTTAAAAACATATATTTTATGTTCTGATTAGGATAAAAAATGAAAAAAATAACATAACATATGAAAAAAATAACAAATATAGTATAATAACTATTTACTTTTGCCATTAATATCCTTCCATTTTAAGCCTAAGAACAGAACTAATAGAAATGCTTGTGTTTAATCCTGGAAACTGTGCTGCATTAGTTCTTAGCTGCCATCTAAGTTCTCTGCATTCCAAATAGTCATTAAGGGGACCCCCTCTGTCTCCCAAAGTAACCTGATCGAGCACTGAAAATCTAAATGTGTGCCCTGTATTGCTCTTAATATGGCTAGCCAATACATTTTTCATGTCCTCCTTTTTGATGTCATAAAGGTGTTGGTACATCCTGCTCCTAAGGGCATTGATTGTCTTGCCAATGTAGAAACAGGGACACTGGGTACACATCCCTATGTATACAACACCCTTACTGCTACAAGTACATTTATAGAAACAGGGACACTGGGTACACATCGCTATGTATACAACACCCTTACTGCTACAAGTACATTTATAGAAACAGGGACACTGGGTACACATCGCTATGTATACAACACCCTTACTGCTACAAGTACATTTATAGAAACAGGTACACTGGGTACACATCCCTATGTATACAACACCCTTACTGCTACAAGTACATTTATAGAAACAGGGACACTGGGTACACATCGCTATGTATACAACACCCTTACTGCTACAAGTACATTTATAGAAACAGGGACACTGGGTACACATCGCTATGTATACAACACCCTTACTGCTACAAGTACATTTATAGAAACAGGGACACTGGGTACACATCGCTATGTATACAACACCCTTACTGCTACAAGTACATTTATAGAAACAGGGACACTGGGTACACATCCCTATGTATACAACACCCTTACTGCTACAAGTACATTTATAGAAACAGGGACACTGGGTACACATCGCTATGTATACAACACCCTTACTGCTACAAGTACATTTATAGAAACAGGGACACTGGGTACACATCCCTATGTATACAACACCCTTACTGCTACAAGTACATTTATAGAAACAGGGACACTGGGTACACATCCCTATGTATACAACACCCTTACTGCTACAAGTACATTTATAGAAACAGGGACACTGGGTACACATCCCTATGTATACAACACCCTTACTGCTACAAGTACATTTATAGAAACAGGGACACTGGGTACACATCCCTATGTATACAACACCCTTACTGCTACAAGTACATTTATAGAAACAGGGACACTGGGTACACATCCCTATGTATACAACACCCTTACTGCTACAAGTACATTTATAGAAACAGGGACACTGGGTACACATCCCTATGTATACAACACCCTTACTGCTACAAGTACATTTATAGAAACAGGGACACTGGGTACACATCCCTATGTATACAACACCCTTACTGCTACAAGTACATTTATAGAAACAGGGACACTGGGTACACATCCCTATGTATACAACACCCTTACTGCTACAAGTACATTTATAGAAACAGGGACACTGGGTACACATCCCTATGTATACAACACCCTTACTGCTACAAGTACATTTATAGAAACAGGGACACTGGGTACACATCCCTATGTATACAACACCCTTACTGCTACAAGTACATTTATAGAAACAGGGACACTGGGTACACATCCCTATGTATACAACACCCTTACTGCTACAAGTACATTTATAGAAACAGGGACACTGGGTACACATCCCTATGTATACAACACCCTTACTGCTACAAGTACATTTATAGAAACAGGGACACTGGGTACACATCCCTATGTATACAACACCCTTACTGCTACAAGTACATTTATAGAAACAGGGACACTGGGTACACATCCCTATGTATACAACACCCTTACTGCTACAAGTACATTTATAGAAACAGGGACACTGGGTACACATCCCTATGTATACAACACCCTTACTGCTACAAGTACATTTATAGAAACAGGGACACTGGGTACACATCCCTATGTATACAACACCCTTACTGCTACAAGTACATTTATAGAAACAGGGACACTGGGTACACATCCCTATGTATACAACACCCTTACTGCTACAAGTACATTTATAGAAACAGGGACACTGGGTACACATCCCTATGTATACAACACCCTTACTGCTACAAGTACATTTATAGAAACAGGGACACTGGGTACACATCCCTATGTATACAACACCCTTACTGCTACAAGTACATTTATAGAAACAGGGACACTGGGTACACATCCCTATGTATACAACACCCTTACTGCTACAAGTACATTTATAGAAACAGGGACACTGGGTACACATCCCTATGTATACAACACCCTTACTGCTACAAGTACATTTATAGAAACAGGGACACTGGGTACACATCGCTATGTATACAACACCCTTACTGCTACAAGTACATTTATAGAAACAGGGACACTGGGTACACATCCCTATGTATACAACACCCTTACTGCTACAAGTACATTTATAGAAACAGGGACACTGGGTACACATCCCTATGTATACAACACCCTTACTGCTACAAGTACATTTATAGAAACAGGGACACTGGGTACACATCCCTATGTATACAACACCCTTACTGCTACAAGTACATTTATAGAAACAGGGACACTGGGTACACATCCCTATGTATACAACACCCTTACTGCTACAAGTACATTTATAGAAACAGGGACACTGGGTACACATCCCTATGTATACAACACCCTTACTGCTACAAGTACATTTATAGAAACAGGGACACTGGGTACACATCCCTATGTATACAACACCCTTACTGCTACAAGTACATTTATAGAAACAGGGACACTGGGTACACATCCCTATGTATACAACACCCTTACTGCTACAAGTACATTTATAGAAACAGGGACACTGGGTACACATCCCTATGTATACAACACCCTTACTGCTACAAGTACATTTATAGAAACAGGGACACTGGGTACACATCCCTATGTATACAACACCCTTACTGCTACAAGTACATTTATAGAAACAGGGACACTGGGTACACATCCCTATGTATACAACACCCTTACTGCTACAAGTACATTTATAGAAACAGGGACACTGGGTACACATCCCTATGTATACAACACCCTTACTGCTACAAGTACATTTATAGAAACAGGGACACTGGGTACACATCCCTATGTATACAACACCCTTACTGCTACAAGTACATTTATAGAAACAGGGACACTGGGTACACATCCCTATGTATACAACACCCTTACTGCTACAAGTACATTTATAGAAACAGGGACACTGGGTACACATCCCTATGTATACAACACCCTTACTGCTACAAGTACATTTATAGAAACAGGGACACTGGGTACACATCCCTATGTATACAACACCCTTACTGCTACAAGTACATTTATAGAAACAGGGACACTGGGTACACATCCCTATGTATACAACACCCTTACTGCTACAAGTACATTTATAGAAACAGGGACACTGGGTACACATCCCTATGTATACAACACCCTTACTGCTACAAGTACATTTATAGAAACAGGGACACTGGGTACACATCCCTATGTATACAACACCCTTACTGCTACAAGTACATTTATAGAAACAGGGACACTGGGTACACATCCCTATGTATACAACACCCTTACTGCTACAAGTACATTTATAGAAACAGGGACACTGGGTACACATCCCTATGTATACAACACCCTTACTGCTACAAGTACATTTATAGAAACAGGGACACTGGGTACACATCCTATGTATACAACACCCTTACTGCTACAAGTACATTTATAGAAACAGGGACACTGGGTACACATCCCTATGTATACAACACCCTTACTGCTACAAGTACATTTATAGAAACAGGGACACTGGGTACACATCCCTATGTATACAACACCCTTACTGCTACAAGTACATTTATAGAAACAGGGACACTGGGTACACATCCCTATGTATACAACACCCTTACTGCTACAAGTACATTTATAGAAACAGGGACACTGGGTACACATCCCTATGTATACAACACCCTTACTGCTACAAGTACATTTATAGAAACAGGGACACTGGGTACACATCCCTATGTATACAACACCCTTACTGCTACAAGTACATTTATAGAAACAGGGACACTGGGTACACATCCCTATGTATACAACACCCTTACTGCTACAAGTACATTTATAGAAACAGGGACACTGGGTACACATCCCTATGTATACAACACCCTTACTGCTACAAGTACATTTATAGAAACAGGGACACTGGGTACACATCGCTATGTATACAACACCCTTACTGCTACAAGTACATTTATAGAAACAGGGACACTGGGTACACATCCCTATGTATACAACACCCTTACTGCTACAAGTACATTTATAGAAACAGGGACACTGGGTACACATCCCTATGTATACAACACCCTTACTGCTACAAGTACATTTATAGAAACAGGGACACTGGGTACACATCCCTATGTATACAACACCCTTACTGCTACAAGTACATTTATAGAAACAGGGACACTGGGTACACATCCCTATGTATACAACACCCTTACTGCTACAAGTACATTTATAGAAACAGGGACACTGGGTACACATCGCTATGTATACAACACCCTTACTGCTACAAGTACATTTATAGAAACAGGGACACTGGGTACACATCGCTATGTATACAACACCCTTACTGCTACAAGTACATTTATAGAAACAGGGACACTGGGTACACATCCCTATGTATACAACACCCTTACTGCTACAAGTACATTTATAGAAACAGGGACACTGGGTACACATCCTATGTATACAACACCCTTACTGCTACAAGTACATTTATAGAAACAGGGACACTGGGTACACATCCCTATGTATACAACACCCTTACTGCTACAAGTACATTTATAGAAACAGGGACACTGGGTACACATCCCTATGTATACAACACCCTTACTGCTACAAGTACATTTATAGAAACAGGGACACTGGGTACACATCCCTATGTATACAACACCCTTACTGCTACAAGTACATTTATAGAAACAGGGACACTGGGTACACATCCCTATGTATACAACACCCTTACTGCTACAAGTACATTTATAGAAACAGGGACACTGGGTACACATCCCTATGTATACAACACCCTTACTGCTACAAGTACATTTATAGAAACAGGGACACTGGGTACACATCCCTATGTATACAACACCCTTACTGCTACAAGTACATTTATAGAAACAGGGACACTGGGTACACATCCCTATGTATACAACACCCTTACTGCTACAAGTACATTTATAGAAACAGGGACACTGGGTACACATCCCTATGTATACAACACCCTTACTGCTACAAGTACATTTATAGAAACAGGGACACTGGGTACACATCCCTATGTATACAACACCCTTACTGCTACAAGTACATTTATAGAAACAGGGACACTGGGTACACATCCCTATGTATACAACACCCTTACTGCTACAAGTACATTTATAGAAACAGGGACACTGGGTACACATCCCTATGTATACAACACCCTTACTGCTACAAGTACATTTATAGAAACAGGGACACTGGGTACACATCCCTATGTATACAACACCCTTACTGCTACAAGTACATTTATAGAAACAGGGACACTGGGTACACATCCCTATGTATACAACACCCTTACTGCTACAAGTACATTTATAGAAACAGGGACACTGGGTACACATCCCTATGTATACAACACCCTTACTGCTACAAGTACATTTATAGAAACAGGGACACTGGGTACACATCCCTATGTATACAACACCCTTACTGCTACAAGTACATTTATAGAAACAGGGACACTGGGTACACATCCCTATGTACACAACACCCTTACTGCTACAAGTACATTTATAGAAACAGGGACACTGGGTACACATCCCTATGTATACAACACCCTTACTGCTACAAGTACATTTATAGAAACAGGGACACTGGGTACACATCCCTATGTATACAACACCCTTACTGCTACAAGTACATTTATAGAAACAGGGACACTGGGTACACATCCCTATGTATACAACACCCTTACTGCTACAAGTACATTTATAGAAACAGGGACACTGGGTACACATCGCTATGTATACAACACCCTTACTGCTACAAGTACATTTATAGAAACAGGGACACTGGGTACACATCGCTATGTATACAACACCCTTACTGCTACAAGTACATTTATAGAAACAGGGACACTGGGTACACATCCCTATGTATACAACACCCTTACTGCTACAAGTACATTTATTGAAACAGGGACACTGGGTACACATCCCTATGTACACAACACCCTTACTGCTACAAGTAAATTTCTTCTTGTAGGTGTATTTCCCATAGTTGGGTATTCTTATTTCCGTCCCTTCCAAGATACACTTACATTGTGAGCAAAACCCACATCTAAACATGCCCCTAACCTCAGGACACCCTTCTTGTACTCTTTCCAACATATTTTTTATAGTTGTATCTTTTTTGTAAACTATGTTAGGACCAATTCCTACAATGTCCAATTGTTCCTGATTAGTACCAAACAGGTTCCAATTGTGTTCTATTATGTTACTGATGTTTATGAACTGTTGGTTGTATTTAAAGATGCCAGCACTTTTAAATGTGTTGTTTTCCCTTCTGTAATCACCTAAGAAGGAGACATCACACCCTTTTCCTAGTAAAGGGACAAAGATCCCTTGTTTTCTTTTGCTTGTAACCTCTTTCACAATGTTGTTAATAAACCTTAATGGATACCCTCTATTTGTTAACATTCCCTTTAACGTGTGTATTTGATCTAAACATTCTTGGTGATCAGAAATCATCCTGGCCAACCTCACTCCCTGTCCTTTCACCAGTGCCTTCATCTGACGAAGTGGATGGAAACTGGTGAAATGCAGAAGTGAGTTGGAATATGTAGGTTTTCTGAAAATGGTAGTCTCAAAACAATTGTTAAGGTTGTTTTTGTAAATAGTAATGTCCAAATAATCAATCTTTTCATTTGATATAGTATGTGAAAATTCCAAAAAAGTTGTACTTTCTTTTATAAATCCCAAAAATTCATTTAATAATTCCAGACTTCCATCCCATAAAATGATGATGTCATCAAGGTAATGCCCATAATATTTCCAGTGTTTCTCATAGGGGCTACCCATAATGAATTCCGTCTCCCAAAATGCTAAAACTATGTTAGCAAAGATGGGTACGCAAGTGGCCCCCATGGCTACCCCTTTTCTTTGTTTAAATAATTGTCCCTCAAATACAATTATATTAGTATCCAGAATAACTTCCATAAGACTTCTAAGGGTAAGAATCCTGTCATGCCTCATTTCGGTGAACCGACATAAGTAAGGTCAGATCAGTATTAATGAGAAAAACATTCTTTTTAGGAAAGTGGACATCTTATTGGAAGAACTTCTTCTGAACAGACAAATTACATTAGATGAATGATCCTTTATGGAAGTTAAATCTCCCAAGATTGCCACTACTTTTGGTATACCAAAGCTACATAAAGATGTAAACAACCCCCCCCCTTAGACCTATAGTTGATGCAAAAGCATCTAAAACGTACTTTATAGCTAAATTTATAGATTCACAACTGAAAAATTCATTAAACAACTGTAATTGGATCATTAAGGACTCATGGGATTTATTAAAAAAGATTAACAAAAATATGTATAAACACAGTCTTATTTTTGTAACCATAGATGTCAAGGATTTGTTTTCCGTCATCCCCCATGAAATTGGTATTGACTGGTTTTATTCATACTTATGTCGGTTCACCGAAATGAGGCATGACAGGATTCTTACCCTTAGAAGTCTTATGGAAGTTATTCTGGATACTAATATAATTGTATTTGAGGGACAATTATTTAAACAAAGAAAAGGGGTAGCCATGGGGGCCACTTGCGTATCCATCTTTGCTAACATAGTTTTAGCATTTTGGGAGACGGAATTCATTATGGGTAGCCCCTATGAGAAACACTGGAAATATTATGGGCATTACCTTGATGACATCATCATTTTATGGGATGGAAGTCTGGAATTATTAAATGAATTTTTGGGATTTATAAAAGAAAGTACAACTTTTTTGGAATTTTCACATACTATATCAAATGAAAAGATTGATTATTTGGACATTACTATTTACAAAAACAACCTTAACAATTGTTTTGAGACTACCATTTTCAGAAAACCTACATATTCCAACTCACTTCTGCATTTCACCAGTTTCCATCCACTTCGTCAGATGAAGGCACTGGTGAAAGGACAGGGAGTGAGGTTGGCCAGGATGATTTCTGATCACCAAGAATGTTTAGATCAAGTACACACGTTAAAGGGAATGTTAACAAATAGAGGGTATCCATTAAGGTTTATTAACAACATTTTGAAAGAGGTTACAAACAAAAGAAAACAAGGGATCTTTGTCCCTTTACTAAGAAAAGGGTGTGATGTCTCCTTCTTAGGTGATTACAGAAGGGAAAACAACACATTTAAAAGAGCTGGAATCTTTAAATACAATCAACAGTTCATAAACATCAGTAACATAATAGAACACAATTGGAACCTGTTTGGTACTAATCAAGAACATTTGGACATTGTAGGAATTGGTCCCAACATAGTTTATAAAAAAGATACAACTATAAAAAATATGTTGGAAAGAGTACAAGAAGGGTGTCCTGAGGTTAGGGGCATGTTCAAATGTGGGTTTTGCTCACAATGTAAGTGTATCTTGGAAGGGACAGAAATAAGAACACTCAACGATGGGAAATACACCTACAAGAGGAAATTTACTTGTAGCAGTAAGGGTGTTGTGTACATAGGGATGTGTACCCAGTGTCCCTGTTTCTATATTGGCAAGACAATCAATGCACTTAGGAGCAGGATGTACCAACACCTTTATGACATCAAAAAGGAGGACATGAAAAATGTATTGGCTAGCCATATTAAGAGCAATATAGGGCACACGTTTAGATTTTCAGTGCTCGATCAGGTTATTTTGGGAGACAGAGAGGGTCCCCTTAATGACTATTTGGAATGCAGAGAACTTAGATGGCAGCTAAGAACTAATGCAGCACAGTTTCCAGGATTAAACACAAGCATTTCTATTAGTTCTGTTCTTAGGCTTAAAATGGAAGGATATTAATGGCAAAAGTAAATAGTTATTATACTATATTTGTTATTTTTTTCATATGTTATGTTATTTTTTTCATTTTTTATCCTAATCAGAACATAAAATATATGTTTTTAAATGTTTTATAAAATTATGGGTTCATTTGATGTAACCAAAGGGTTAATTCATTAACTCATTTTTCAATTTTTCAATTATGATGTCATTGATATGAATGGGTCTGGTATAAAATGAGTCAGTTTTGTAAAGTTTTGTATCTGTTTGGTATGGTATTCTGAGGAAGTTTTTATTAAAAACGAAAGCGCTTAATCAATATATTGTGGATCTCGTCTTGTCTTTCCTTCTGAGGTTCTTTGTGGTGGTGTTTGGTTCGTGTACAGTTCGTGGTTTCAATGTTAATAGCTTTGTCAATTTGGCATTGCTAAAAAGGTACTGTGGGGATGAATAAAGTGTTACCTAGTATTTGAAAGTCTAGAGAGGAAAGGTGCAGCTCTTCCTTGGCAAAGCAACATCATCTTTTAACCATGTCCTCCTACGCTGAAAAATATTGGATCCCTTTTGAATGACACCAGAATGGCAGTCAGATGTTGAAATCAATCATGTTTCTTTGTGGCATCATCTTCGGCGATGATAATAATATGCTGCTTAATGCGAGGCTCATACCAGCATCTCTCTTCATACACTCCAGGGAGGTACCTCTTGCCTAAAAGTAATGCAATACATGAAAACATATGGTTTCATACATGTGCTCAGAATGCAATGGACTCTGGTAAAAGCATTTGAGATACAACCGCAGAAGATGGCAGAATATTTTGAGTTTGGTGGTACTAAAGGCAGGCAAAGAGGGCAAATAGCTGCTATAGGCATAGCAGACCATTAATTTTATAAAGGAAACAGTTATAGACAAACGTTATGTTACTGACAGCTGTACAAATTACTTAACAGTTTGGGCATATTAAAAGCAAAGTGTATATATCACAGTGGTGAGGGTTGTGAGGAAAATTAAGTAAAGGTTGTGATAAAATGAGTAGAAAGCATGATGCAGGCCAGTGTAAAAGTGCAAGTGAAAGTGAAAATAATGAATGCAAGCAGGAAGAGTATAAAAAATTCAACCATCAGCGTAATGAGTCATTTCTTTAAATGTGACATTTTGCTGTTATCAAAAGAATTAGCAACAAAGGCTAAAACAGACAAAAATCCAAATGACACTGTGTTTGAGGCTCTGTGCATAAGCAGTTATACCCAAATGATGAATGGTATGTTAGACTTCCAATACATGGCAATCCAACTCATTTCAAGGTAGATATAGCTCTGATCTCATATAGTACATATGGAAGGCTCTTTAAAATGTCCACAGTTGGTCAACTCAACAATGGAAGTACACAATCCAGGTGAGAATCTCAGATATATGGAGAAGTTTATACCATGGATGAGGGGAAAGGGATCCAAAGAGCAGTACAGCTTATTTTAAAATACACTTACAAAGCAAAAGAAAAAGCATCAATACCCCATTAATCCAAATTTCATTTAATGCGTTCCAATTTGTAATCAATATTTTCTGAAGACACATGTGATGAAACTAAGCACAGATAAGAAAGTGGTAATGGCAGCAAATTTGGGAAATCAGGAAAAAGCTGAGAATTAACATAGAAGGGAAGATAGTGGCACAGGTAAATAGCTTCAGGTATCTGTGAGGGGTGGTTGAGGAGAAGGGAAGTCTGAATAAAGAGGTCAAAGCTAGAATCAGAGGGGCTGCAGCCAACTGGCATAGAGTCTTAGAAGTAGTGAATGATAGAAGAATGACAAAGAAGCTAAAAAGTAAGGTGTACAAGACCATGGTGAGACCAGTACTACTGTATGGTACAGACACCTGAGCAGTAAAGGCCGAGCAGATGACGAAGGCAGAGGTCATGGAAATGAAGTACCTGAGAAGGGTGGTAGGATGCACACTGGGGCACAGATAACGAGATGAGGACATGAGAGGAGAAGCCAAAGTACCTCTAACTACAGAAAAAATTCAAAAATACCAGATTACAGTGGTTCAGACATGCAGAAAAGCCGAAGACAATCTGGTGAAGAAGATTTGGGATGGAGAGGAAAAATGTAAGAGGAAACGAGTACGTCCAGCAAAAAGGTGGATGGATTGTGTGAAACATGATCTGTGAGATTCAGGCATGAGTATCGAAGAAGGCAGGAGTGTGGCACTAAACCGAGAGAGATGGCAGCAGTTAACATGATACCCCTACCCCATGTAGAAAATGGAGAAAAAGGAGGCTGATGATGATGATTTCCTTAATATCATTTGCTTGTACGCAATAAGAATAACCACGGTTTATTTAAAAATCAGTTTTGTCTCTATATTTTTAACAAAAAAGAATATTTTCATCATAGGGCTGGCAAATGATAGGATTAGAAAGCACATTTAAAGTAATAATCAAAAAAGCACTGTGTAGAGAAAAGCGATGCACCGGACAGCTCAGGATTATTATCAAATAACAGTTGAATATGAATTCTGCCTTTCCTTTCAGCCAATCATTCAAGGCTAGCGATTGGTATATATTCTCCTTAAAAGTGGCTGGTGCACCAATCTCCCTTCTACGCCTCTCGTTCCTGTCGCTGGCATCCCATCATTGTTCCTGTTAGAAAAGATATTTGGAGAACCATCCACCCTATTTAGCGGGTCCAAGGGACTGGAACAAGACTGTAACATTGGTCTATTCCCATTCGAATGCCTCTGGGGAAACATAGCTTCTTGATTTCCTGGAATCGAGGCTGAAACGTTGTGACGTACCAAGGAATTGCACAACGGAGTGAGTAAAGCAACCAGCTGGCTAAGCTGACCAATAAGTGTCGAAACCTCCTTCCCCTGCCCTGGGCAGATGGTTCTCCAAATATCTTTTCTAACAGGAACAATGATGGGACTGCCAGCAACAGGAACGAGAGGCATAGAAGGGAGATTGGTGCACCAGCTACTTTCAAGGAGAATACATACCAATCGCTAGCCTTGAATGATTGGCTGAAACGAAAGGTAGAATTCATATTAAACTGTTATTTGATAATAATCCTGAGCTGTCCGGTGCATCGCTTTTCTCTACACAGTGCTTTTTTGATTATTAGTTGTGGTTGCACTGTTGGTTCCGTTTGCTGTTTACTAGTTTCATATGGATCGAGAGGAGAGCGTTTCCCCGGTAGGCAGGGATGAACATCCACCGAAGGAGAAGGAGGTTTCGACACTTATTGGTCAGCTTAGCCAGCTGGTTGCTTTACTCACTCCGTTGTGCGATTCCTTGGTACGTCACAACATTTCAGCCTCGATTCCAGGAAATCAAGGAGCTATGTTTCCCCAGAGGCATTCGAGTGGGAATAGACCAATGTTACAGTCTTGTTCCAGTCCCTTGGACCCGCTAAATAGGGTGGATGGTTCTCCAAATATCTTTTCTAACAGGAACAATGATGGGACTGCCAGCGACAGGAACGAGAGGCGTAGAAGGGAGATTGGTGCACCAGCCACTTTTAAGGAGAATACATACCAATCACTAGCCTTGAATGATTGGCTGAAACGAAAGGTAGAATTCATATTAAACTGTTATTTGATAATAATCCTGAGCTGTCCGGTGCATCGCTTTTCTCTACACAGTGCTTTTTTGATTATTAGTTGTGGTTGCACTGTTGGTTCCGTTTGCTGTTTACACATTTAAAGTAAGATACAATTATGTATTCTATCTATTGGCCTATTACTACTTTAGCTCTTTCCATATTTATTCAAACACCTCATTGAAATAGAACTATAAGCTGTTTTGCTCTGTTAGTAATGAACTATATGTCTACCTGAAAATCCAAAATTTTCTGCTCATAAATGAAGTTTCAATTTTGTGCTATACAGAAAATGCAAAACTAAATTTCTGTGTATAAATTGTTTTACATTATTTTGTATGATCAGTTGTATTATTTTTCCTTTCTGGCCCATATAGATATATGGATCTATGACATTTCACCCAAAGCACATTTCACCGAAAGTCAAATTAGTGTGCACTTTTCACTGAAAGCTCAATTCACCGAAAGCACAAATCACAGAAACACATTTCACCGAAAGTTGTATATGGCCTTGTCCCCACTGTAGTGTGACCCTGGAGTTAGTATATATAGTAGGGGTTGTGTGGGGGGCACCGCCCCCCACATATTTTAAATGTTTTGAACTATATACATGCATAATTGCTATTGCAATATATTACTCTTATCTAAACATGATATATACTTAAAATGGATTCCTATTACAAGAACGAAAGTTCACTACTTCAAACTTGTAATAGGAAGCCTCACTTATGTGAAAGTTCACTTTAACGAAAGTGAACTTTTGCGTAGGTTCACTTCACCAAGAGCACTGCAGCACAGTGGAGGACATAAAAAACAAGCTATGTCCTCCACTATGGTGCGATAGTCATGGACCTTAGGGTTAGGGCACGGGTTAGGGTAAGGGGATAGTTAGTAAAGCTATCCCCTTACCCTAACCCATGCCCTAACCCTAAGGTTCGTGACTATTGCACCATAGTGGAGGACATTGCTATGCCCTTCACTGCACTGCAGTCATCATGGACCTTAGGGTTAGGGCACAGGTCATGGTAAGGGAATAGCCCTATGGGCTATCCCCTTACTATGACCCATGCCCTAACCCTAAGGTCCATGAGTACTGCACAGAAGTTTAGTACAACACCCGTTCGTTGTACTGAACTTTGCGTAAGTGCACTTTTGATTAAGTGCACTTTCACTGCAGTGAACATTCCATGCACTATTTCGAATTAGTGAAAATTCGATCTAGTGTATGGAATCCACCTAAAATATACCCCCCACACTATATATGCTAACTCCAGAGTCAGACTACAGTGGGGACAAGGCCACATAAAAATTTTGGTGAAATGTGTTTTGGTGAATTGTGCTTTTGGTGATTTGTGTTCGGTTATTTGAGTTTCGGTGAAATGTCCTTGATCCATATACATATATATATATATATATATATATATATATATATATATATATATATATATATATACATATATTTAGGTTTAGATTACCGTGTGCTTTCTTTACAGCAGGCAACATTGTTTGTTGGTTAAAGTTGTGTTCTAAAGCAGAAGTCTATGAAAGAGTGTTGGACATTTTTTTAAACTTCCTAGACTCTTGCATTTTTTGACAGAAAGTTATTTATTTCTAGTCTAAAGACACCAGTAATAATCTTTCTATTATTATTTGTTTGTTTGTTGGTCTGTTTAGTGAGAACTAACAATACTTGTCCTTAAACTGATGAAAATGACTGAAACAGTACCGGAATCTTTGACTTGGTGCTGTTAGACACTACAGCACATCATAAAAATGATTGCTACCAAAGCCCTGCACAACTGGGAATCGGCATGTTTGTAGTCAGTAGAAGGTCTGGTAAGGCACACAGTAAATAGATTTAATGAGGTCCTAGAAGCAACAATGTTCTATTTTTACAAAGGGCTGCAGGATATCATATAATGTGTGTTGATAGTTGTGTAAACATTTGAAGGCCAACATAACCATCGGTGCCATCTTCTGAGGTTGTAGGGAAGCTAGGTGTTTTCATAAAAAGATAATGATGTTGTGAATGAGTTGGAAAGAAGGCACTTGTTTCTAAAGACATCTTTAGCAGATTAGCGGTGCTAAGATTCTATCTAATTCTGATGAGACCAAGTCATTATGTCATCCTTTTGCTTTTTGTCATCTGTAGATTTCTGTCTTCTTTATTATTCTATTTTCTTTATTTTGCCTGTTGCACTGTATTTATAAATTCTAGTTACACTTTTCTGTTTTGTGATTTCTTTTTTTAAACAAGAAACATCTTTATTAAATTATCATGTGTGATATAGGCCATGTTACATTTATATAAATGAAAATAAACCACAGTGACAAAATCTCAGCTGCAAACATTATGCATCACTTTTAACATATCCAGTTATTGGTAGTCAGCCATTACATAGCTCATTCAAATCCTGCCTTCTTTTAAACCATGTTCTTCCTCTGCATGTATTGATCCAACATTTCCCATTTTTTCTTATTTAATTTACTCCTACCCTTTTCTAAAGATCTAAGTTCCAGTTATTTTATCCATGTTGCTATCTCCCCTACTTCTAGTAAAGTTGGTTTAAACTTTAATTTCAATTTTCTAGTAATTGCTTTTTTGGCAGTTCTTATAAGATAACAAAAAGAACATACACAATGGAAACCAGCAAATATGGTACACTTCTTACTTCATATTGAAAATATTCCACATGACAATAAATTAATAAAACAAATTTAATAAAAACAAACAGAGCAATATAAAATGTAAAAAGGACTTCATCAGAATAACATGACCCAAATGTCACTTCCTTATATACACAATTAGCTGATGAGTAAAATTGATCTTAAAGTAAAAGTCCATAATTAATAAATGTCTTTCACCACCGAATATATCATGAGAAATATGTGTGTTTATAAACTTTAAAATCTGTATAGTTGCTGATGTATGAAAATGCATGCTAAAATGTAAATAATTATGTATCATCAAAACATATGTTCATGCTTAAATATAAAATTTTTTGTCTTCCAAAGTTCAAGATGTTACATGTACATTAATAATATAAACAAATACTGGAATCAAAAGCATTTTGTAGCTAGATATCTACTTGATAATGTACAGGCTGTGAGAAGATTTGTAAATGAGGTAAGAACACCCTAATAAGCCGGACACAAACTGACCTTAATTACATAATGAGACTCATGTACTGCAGAATTCCTGAAAATCCCTCAGTGAATATGCCATCCAAAGGATCCTCAAATCAAACCAGTTGATCAGTTTTGACAGGTAAAATAACTGTTGTGCTGGAAAGTTAGAGGGAAAACAGCAGCTTTTTGATTGTGATATTCCTACATATCTTTTAGCACACAGATGACACAGATCTGTTATGCAAAGCTAAATATCCCTCTCTAGTGGTAAGGCATCTTAAATATGGCTTCCTGTCTTCATTTTATTCTGTTTAACACTACATTGCAACAAAAGCAACTCCTCTCAGTTCTAAGTACTGCAAATTCTCACTATCAACTAAAATTTATTTCTTATAGTATTGTGCAAAAAGTACCCATACACTCTGATTAAAGTATGTGCCATACTCTTAGGTTACATTCCTTCAGTCAAGGAACAGATCCACTTAATTATAAAAATCCAGTAAGGCCATAGGCTGATTGTATAAAGTAAGGACATGAAAAATGCTAATAGCCTTACAGCCACGGCATCCCTAATAAGTGCCCGTTCACCACAGGATTGATATTTGTAGAAAACGAATCCAACAGTCACATCCACGGATAAAACGATTTTATTGTTATACTGGTAAATAAAACTAAAAACAGAATAAATGGTGAGCGCTTTCACCCATCTATGTGGGCTTTGTTAGAACAATATATAAATTGCAAAGACGCCTTAGACATGTTGAATTCATGATTAAACTGCCCAGTTTGGATTTTGAGCACTAAAGGGCAGTGAACGAATGTATTAGGTTCGTTTGACAGCTGTAATAGAGTGTAGTTATGACTTTAGATGTTTGAATGGTTTCTTGGCGCCAAAAAAGTTATTTAAGGCGTCTTTGCAATTTATAGCTGTAAGGCTAAAGTAAGGACGTACTTAAAGCTGAGGAAAGACCAGTGCCACTCTAGCACATCACTGACTATCCTATAGCGAAGTAATGCCCACCGGCTTATAAAAAGTCCTTATAGGTTTATAGTTTTACAGATGCATACATGTTAATGACCAACAGGGCCTTTATAAGCCTAGGCAATGACCCCAATAGTATCACACAAGTTTAAGTGCCTTAGAAGTTATTTTATGATGTATATATAAGTAAAGGCAAGATAAACAGGCTACCTCTATCCATTAGAGACATAGGTTCAAAACCTAGGGTGTGTTCCCGATTTCTCATCCACTAGTCCAGGATTCTCATGAATACAGTTGCTGAAGGCCTCTGCTTTACATGGATGATAAGCTTCTTCTAGAAAAGGGGAACTCTCATTGATACATACCTGTCCCTCCAATATGTCCTATTTATGTCATAAGCAAAGCTTAAATCCCTAGACTGAGAAATTCTGATGCAATTAGTTTTGCAGATAAGCAAAAGGTCCATCAAAGAGTGATCCAAGGATGCCTTGCACAACAGTTGTATATTGCCTCTCAACGTTCTGTAAAAAGCAGAATATAGCGATAGGGCTTTGAGGCAATCTGTAGAGGACACACCGCTTACTCCTTATATTCTTTTTGAGAGAAACCTCTGTGGACACTCCATTTTTTGCATGTGACTGGTCAGGTATATACAGAAAGGTGCATTGGACTCAATAATGGGCCTGTTGAGGGCCCAATACAGTGTAACAATGACTGCCTTGTAGCTAGATGCTATTCACTAGCTTATAAGCTGAAAAAACATAGAATGATTTCCTTAATACCTTAGACACCTGTTGGACAAAAGCCAGGTTGCTATCTATATGCACACTAGAACCTCTGACTACTAGTTTTACTTTTAGGGGTGTGTCATTGATGAGGTAATTTCCTAAGGTTGCTGACTTCCCAAGGGGTACTATTATGCATTTCTTGGCTTTGAGCTTTAAGCCATGGCTTTGGCACCAGTCATTTGTCTATTTTCGTTCTTCCTGTAGGATGTCAGTGCCTTGGGAAGATTCTATGACTCCTGCTAGTTTGCAATCATCTGCAAAGTTGGTCAGTCAGAGGGCATTGGCACTTTCTAAAATTAAAAATACTATTTCCTTGAGTCCTGACAATATCCATGAATGTTTGCTGAGTAGTGTAAAGTCCACTTAGCAAAACCCCTCCATTAGTCTTATACAAAGTATATCAACTGATTATGTCCATGAAGAGTAGAGAATGGCAGCTGTGGTCTTCTTAATGACCATGGGCATTATATGCCTGTTAGCTTCACTAGTATTATTTGCAAGTCTACAGAAAGTACAATTTTATAAATAAACTTCACACAACAGTAGATGCTCATATATCACTGCTGCAGTATCCTAAACTACATGGTTATAGCTTGCATGGAATATAACATCTAGACAGTTTCCAAAGCTTCAGGGCATCGTCCATATACCCAAACCGTGAATCACCTGAAGCTGACTTGATTAAAAAGATACATTTGGGTGTCAAGGCATTCAAAGCTTTCATGCCAACAGAGCAATGGACGGTGAGCCTTGAAAGGGCAATGCTAGGACAAACAAACAATAAAAGTCCATACCCTGGCATAAACAATACACCAAAAAACAAGAGGGCGGGGGTGGAACAAGGAAATGGCTACTGCAGCAGTGTTCATTCCAACATCTAGCATTACGGTGAATTTACTTACACAACTGTACTGTATTCTTTGTATCAATCACTGCTGCAGTAGCCTAAGTTACATGGGTATATATTATCATAGCTTACACATTTTAGGAGGTAGAAGGGGAACAGTCCAAGGGTCCCTGGAGAATGGTCATAGCAAAGCCTGACCTAGACCTAGAGAAGCAATCAAGCTTGTAATGACTTGTGAAAGTATGTCTAGACGATCAAGTTGATACTTCTGGAATACTTCTAAAATCCAGCCATTTCCATAAAGCCTTAGATGGGGCTAATGTCCTAATACAGTGGGCCTTGACCCTGTCTGGAATTGCTTTGCTGTGGTAAGTATAACAAAGGATAAGTAATGTCAACATACTACCTGAATTGTCAGCGACCATCCAAAGTATGGATTGTCCTTACTCACTCATTTTTAAGATCACTGAAGAAAATGATGGAATGGATAGCTTGGCTTAAACTAAACTTGGATGCCATTTTAGACATAAAAGAAAGATTAGTCCTCAAACAAATCATTTTTCTGTTGATAATTAGATAGGTTGACTCACCATAAGAATGTTCAACTCAAGTAACCTTCTTGTAGAGGTCAAACCAATCAGTAAAACTGTTTTCCATGTTAAGAACCTCAAGTCAGCCAGATTAGATTGTTTAAATGCAGTAAAGTGTTATCTTCTCTAACACAAAATTAATATCCCAATAAAGGGCTAATGGTTTTCTTGGAGGTCTCTTAAACAAAAGACCTTTCAAAAACATTTTGACATGAGGATGTCTTGAAAGAGGAGATCTATGGGCAGACATGCTGAAATGGCCAATAAATGAACTTTGATGAAGAAGTAAGAAAGGGCATGGGATATTAACTCACACATTCATTGTAAAACCAGAGAAAAACAAGCCTTAAATGGGTGATGGTTATGTTGTTGGCGCTAAGTAGAAAACCTTTTCCATTTGCTAATATGTGATTTTCTAGTAGCAGACTTTCTTGCTTCCATTAGTACTTGCTGCACATAGTAAACAGGTGCCAAAATAGAATCAAGACACTATCATCCAGGCAATCAGTTGAAGTTGATTGGGATGGGGCTGTATCAAACTCCCCTGATCTTGTGTGAGTAAATCCATTCTCTGAAGAAGCTTGTGGTAATAGAGCACACACCATCTTATCAAACATAATTTCAACAAACACAGAAACAACAAGTACTGTTTGCCAAAATTATTTTCTCCACTGCTATGCAACCTCAGAGTTGACATATATACCTCTGGGGGAGAGGCCTTCACATGGAGGGTGCAGGGGGTTTGCCTCCTGAAAATACAAAGTTGTTCAGTTTTTCAACAAAGGTGGTTTCTTTGAATGGTTTTAATTTTTTTTTCATTTACTGAAATTACCTTCCTCACAGCAAGAGGTTCTCCCGTTCGATTCTCGGCTGGAGCGCCTTCTGTGTGGAGTCTGCATGTGGTCCCTGCGGTCGAGTGACATATAAAGACATGCAGATAGGTGCGTGCATGAATGGGTGTGCCTTCTTTGAATGATGGGCATTGGGCTGGCAACTTGGCACCGTAAAAGTCCACTGCCAATCATTAGCGGACCAGAGTTCCGCTGCGACGACCCCTAACTGGGAAAAGCCGAAAGAAAGAGAGAACTTCAATGACTCAATATGCATATTTGGTAATTGTCCCTGGCAGTTTCCAAAAAAAGGGAAAATCACTATTGCCTGTGTGAGGATATTAGATATTGTTATCTGTGCTAGCATGTCTAGCTGCAGTTTTGTAAATACTTGCAAATAATTATAAATTACCCCGTGTTATAAATGCCAGCATGACTAGCTATAATTCTCTAAATAAGTTTGTCTTTTGATTGTTTCTTTGCATTGTGCAAGTTGTTTGAATCAAACAGTGTTCTTCTGGCTGACGAAATGTACATGTCTTTTAAAAATAATTCTGAATGTATGCTGTGCCAGTCACCTGACCAGGAGGTGATGTCATTATGTGACAGAGCTGAAAGGAATGGAATCCAACAGCAGCTGTTTTTGTTTACTTTTCACAAATCTGAAATGAGAGAGTAGAATTCCCATATCAGCATTCTGTAACTTTTGAAAGATTCTGCTATAAAAAGCAGATATTCCCCTGGATTCACTAATCTTTCGTGCAGGACTAGCTTAGTTCTGCATGGAAGCACCCGTGTAAGAGCAGGACGGCAGCGCGGCCATGCATATTATCATGGCGCGCTGCCCGAGCTCCTAGGCTTACATGGAGCATGTACGAGAGCAGGAGGCATGTCTGAGAGCAGAGTTCTCAGAATATACATGCCCCTGCAATGAAGGACTGCAGAAAGGTAGTAAACAATGCGCGAGACCACCCATAGCTGTACACATACCCCCAGCAACATCCCCCCCCCCACATGTATAAGAGCAATAGTGAATAAAAAAAATAAAAAAAATATGTATTGTTAATGAAACGGATGAGGTTTAACTGTAGGTGCGGGGGTTTGCCCATCGCTTAGCTGCGGTTAATGCAGCTTAAATAGCAAAAGGAGGATTAAAAGCAAGATATGTGCAAATAAAGCAGTATAGCAATATTGTAGTGGGCAGAGCATTCGCCTAATGAGCATTCAATCCCAGTTCGAGTCCCACTGCAGTACATTCCATTTCCATGTCAAATCACTGTTATGATCAATATATTTAGTTGTATAACCTAATAAATAACATATATGTGTGAACTGGAGTAGTAAGCTGTGTAATGAATGATAACCCCATACACTTGCCAAATTCACCACCTCCTCAAGAACCAGTAGACTATTACTGTCTAAAATATAGCAGTAGTAAGGATAAATAAGCACTAGTAAGCAGGTGAAAGTTTGTTTGCATGATGGTAAGCAGTGATCACACAGAGTAAGCAATAGTGAGCCTAACCATGTGTAAGTGGATGTCATCGGAAGTTAGCAGTGCTTACTGCCGTGCAAAACCGCTGACAACTGCGTAAACATGCTTCGACCACTCAGTATCCAACGGCTTTGTTCTGGCCAGCAACAAATTAAAAAGCCCCTGTAAGGATCAAACCCAGGAGCCTGGTCACCATACCCTATGTGATTTACCACTAAGCCACCACAGATATATAATGCCCTGATGTTTCCACAAATAAAGCATCCAGCAATACCATTCAACATTACAGGACATGTAGCTAAATATGTACATGTATATGTGTGTGTGTGTGTGTGTGTGTGTGTGTATGTATATATATATATATATATATATATATATATATATATATATATATATATATATATATATAAACTAAATAGATATATACCTCTCCTCTGTATTACATATATATATATATATATATATATATATATATATATATATATATAAACATACATATATATAAATATCCACATATAGATATATACATATGCAGGCATCCATACATCAATATGTCCTTAGATATATATACAGCAATATATATATATATATATATATATATATATATATATATATATATATATATATATATATATATATATATATATATATATATATATATATATATATATATATATATATATATATATATATATATGCATATACACATCTATATATATATATATATGTGTGTGTGTGTGTGTGTGTGTGTGTGTGTGTGTGTGTGTGTGTGTATACACAGATGTATATCTATAGATATGATACAGCATATAAGAATGACATATATGACCACAGGCACCGCCAATGGTGGTGAGGTGGCTCAATCAACATATGTGTTACACGTACCGATTTCCCCCCTCCCCAGCCAAACAGGTGAAACATACAAACAAACACACAAAAAAAAGTAAATAAACCACTGCTTCCCAAACTACAGGCAGGATACTACCAGTGGGAGAAACATTGTCAACCCGCTAAGTCTAATCTAGAAACAAAGACAAGAACGTCCCTTGTGCGACAACCCAAAACTTTATGGATATTTGGGTTCCTGGCATTACACAGATTTGCAATGGTAGGGCATGTATGTTCTCGGACTACATGGTTGGGAAAGCCTGATGAGCCATAGGTTAAGACAACGTACGTGATGGGTCCTGAAAAGTGGAGAGCGAGCAGTGTGTAGTGGTGTGGTTAGACCCGACCTGGATAATTGCAGAGAAGGAGGAGCAGGGGGGATAGACGATAGGTATGAAATTATAGGTCGAGGCATGCCAATGTTGGATGGAGTGGTTCTAATCAGACCGCCTCGTGGATGTAAGCAATAGTGTGCATTGGGCAGAGCATTCGCCTAACGAGCAGGCATTCCCAGTTCGAGTCTCACTGCAGCACAGTCTATTTTACATGGCAAAGCACGTTATAACCAATTGTTTTGTTGCAAAACTCACAAACAACATATATATATATATATATATATATAAACTGGAGTACTGCAGGAAATAAACATGTGAAGTGTCAGTGTCATAATGAATAAGGCACTAGTAAGCAGGTTTAAGCACAAATAAGCACTAGTAAACATATGTAAGCACTAGTAAGCGTGTTTAAGTGTGTTTGCGAGGGGGTAAGCACTGCCTACAAAGGTTAAGCAATTTAGAAGCTAACTGAGTGTAAGAAACTGTGACTAGAACTTAGAAGTGCTTACCGTTGTGCAAACCCATGCAAACCTGCTTACAACTGCTTAAAAGTTCTTTACTCACTCTGTAGTCAACGGCCCTTGTTCTGCCCAGCAACAAAATAAACAGCCTCTGCAAGGCTCAAACGCAGGACCCTGTACACCATACACAAAGCAATTTAACACTAAGCCATGCCTGATACAACTAAGTCCAATGCTTTCAGAAACATATCATCTAGTCCAGTCATGCAACAGTACAGAGAATGTATACCAACATGTAGATGTATGTGTGTGTTTGTTTGTCTTTCGGCTTTTTCCCGGTAAGGGATCGCCACAGCGGAACTCCGGTCCGCTAATGATTGGCAGTAGATTTTTTTACGAAAAGCCGAGGTGCCAGCTCAACGCCCAACCTTCAACGAAGGTATGCCCATTTATGCATGCATGTCTTTCGAACGCTACCCAACTGTGGGGAGGACATGCAGACTCCACACAGAAGGCATTCCCAAGCCACGCCGAGAATCGAATGGGAGAACCTCTTGCTGTGAGGTAACAACTGTATGTGTAAACATATTAATATCTAAACAGATACAACATATCTATATATGCAGATATATATATATAGATATATTTCTAAATATATATACATATATAGATATATTTCTAAATATATATACATATATATTAATGTATATGAACATATATACATGCAAATGCCTACATCGACACATATATGTGTCTATACCTATATGTCTACATATACACAGCAAGTTACATATGTGTACGCAGATATATCTCTTTGCAAGTATATAAGGACATAGTTTTATATATATATATATATGTAAGTAAAGATATATATATATATATAATATATATATATATATATATATATATATATATATATATATATATATATATATATATATATATATATATATATATATATAGGTATATATGGCTATACATCTGTAGATAGCAATGACAGATTAACAAAAACACATATATCCACATACACCATTAATGGGGTTGAGAGGCCCCACGCACTATACGTCTTCTATGAATAGGCACCCCCCCCAAAGCCAAACACGTCCACCCTGCAATACACTACCAAGTGTTGCAGATCCCATAACCAGGACCTGACACGACATGGGCACAAGATGTTAACAGTACTACATCCCACCTGTATGATGTCAGGCTGGTATTGGTAACATATCATGCAGTACAGCCTGCCTCCCATAGGAAATGTAAAATGTGGAAGCCATCAACATCCCCCGGATACAGATACACAGACACAGATATGCAGATACAGATATACATACATATATATATATATACATATATATATATATATATAGATATATATATATATATATATATATATATATATATATATATATATATGGATTCCTATTACAAGAACGAAAGTTCACAACTTTGAACTTGTAATAGGAAGCCTCACTTATGCAAAAGTGCACTTCACCGAAAGTACCGCAGCACAGTGGAGGACATCAAAAACAAGCTATGTGTTCCACTATGGTGCGATACTCACGGACCTTAGGGTTAGGGCACGGATTAGGGTAAGGGGATAGTTAGTAAAGCTATCCCCTTACCCTAACCCATGCCCTAAACCTAAGTTTCGTGACTATCACACCATAGTGGAGGACATTGCTATGTCCTTCACTGCGCTGCAGTCATCATGGACCTTAGGGTTAGGGCTATCCCCTTACCATGACCCATGCCCTAACCCTAAGGTCCGTGAGTACTGCAAGGAAGTTCAGTACAATGCCCGTTCATTGTCCTGAATGTCTCTTAAGTGCACTTTCGCTGCTGTGCGGATTCCATAAACTATTTCGAAGTAGTGAACTTTCGATCTAGTGTATGGAATCCATATATATATATATATATATATATATATATATATATATATATATATATATACATATACATGTGACTACACATACACACGCATATATGTGTACAGCAAGATACATTTGCAGATGGTGCACACAATATGGAACAGCCACTATGCCTACAGTTAACACCTGAACAACTGGAAACTGTATTGGGGCCACCCATACAAATGACAATCGTTGCCTGCAACATATCCCCACAGAGAGGTCATAGGAAAAACACCACACACAGGTTTGCAGAAATGGAAAACCTTTAATTGTGTACTATTACAGTTCTATATGCCATGTCATATAACTATTCAGACACTGACATCCATATAAACAGAGGAATGCAACTGTGAAACAGTTATACTAATACAGTAGTCTGGAAAGATTCACAACTGTTGCTGTCCAGGCCAAGCCCGTCAAACTGTACTACAGTGAAGACAGACTGGGCCACAGGATACCAAACAATCGACAGTATGTAATGCAGGTGTATAGTTCAGCAGCCTCTATCTACACTCTGTACTAAATCAGTAGGTGGTAAAGATGTCATGTGACCAAATGGGTTGTAACTGTTACATAACAAGGCATAACTGACACCATCCCAAGCACACTGACAAACAGAACAGTCTGTATGGCAGGAGGCAGTAGGTTTGCATTAACCCAATTTATATAAGTAATGTAAATATTGGTGAAGTATACGGTACTGTACATCTAGATACCCTAAGGCCACACACCCCTGATACCCCAACATTTTGTAACAGCCTAGGTCATTTATGGTACTCTCCCGCCCCCAGACTCAATAATACAGGGCCATATACCACTGTTACATACACTGGCCTCTGGAGTTAATAAGGGCACACATGTTTTGTGTAGGTGTCGCCCACACGTATATGGTCCCAGCCCCACCATATGTGTGGGTGATATAACAGCAGTGGACTGATGGCAACAATGAAAGTGTGATATACTCACAGCCCACTACAGAACAACCCCCGACAGCATGTCATATGTGCAAAGCTTGATATGTAGGTGGAGGACAGAGGCTGGAACACAGGCACATATGTGGGAAACTGTTGCCATACACTAAGCAAGTTGCTGGTGTTACAGGATAGTTTGCAACATACTCTTAGTCAGAGAAGTGAGGTTAGAAACAGAAATGGCTGTAGCCATGTGCTGATATTACTCAACACACATGCTGCCGCCAGTGAACTGGCTGACACAGGACCTGTGTGGTGGACAGAATAAACATGATAGGCATACTTTTGGCCAGCAAGAGGATAGGCCCACAGTTGTGAGCTATGCAGACAGACTGCATTCCAAGGTAAACTAGTATGTAAACACACACCCTGTAACACCAGTAATATACAAAGCATAACACAACTCTACTCACACTCTGTCTGTAGTTCCTGAGCCTCCTACAAACATGTGGCTGCACTGAGTGTGCCGGTTCTCCAGTAAGAGGTATTGCTACCTGCTGTCTGTAACACTGATGCCCACACACAGGAAAGCTGTCCATCACACAAGAAATTTAAAGGGACCACGCCCACATGATGTAGGGATTTATAGTAGGTGGTTGCCATGACAGTGGTAATTGGAAGTACTACACATGTGTAATCATATATATATATATATATATATATATATATATATATGTATATGGCTATCTGGATAATTATATGTACATATATTTCAACCATATATCCTGGACATGGAGCTTAGCCCTACTTCAGCCTCTATAGTCCCAAAGTCGTAGTGCAAGGGGATGTCAGGTATGTATAGCAGGTATATTAGTAGACTATTGCTACTGTCATTGGGATTGTCTCCACAGACATGGTGTGTGTGTGGGAGGTCGCATCTGCTTATAACATGTGTACCATTGTCTACTGACAGACATCTGAAGGACATCATAGTAAAGTACCGCTGCTAGCATGTAATGCTCCTGTGTACTGCAGCAGACATATTGGCCAATACATGTGGACATTCTGACACACTCTGTACAGTCCAGAGGTATACACATAACCCCTTAGTGCAAAACATATGGACCATGGCTGACAATATGGATGTAGCCAGCCATGTAGATGGGTATAACACATAATGACTGGTATACATTTGCCACCATAGGTTATGCATTCACACACCCCTGTCTGGCCTGACACATAATAACCACTGAAACAGGGGTGCCATGACCACATACTACCCACTAGATATTGACATACATCTGTACAGCATCCCACTGCTCTGTCTGACATACGTGAAAGGGAGGCCCGGCAGCAGTACATCTGGTAAGTATCTGCACATGACATCTCACTGGGTAAGTACACTAAGCTGCTAGGCATGTAACAATGCACTGTGCAGGCTACAGACAGACTGGCTCAATACTGGCCTACATCTCCTATGGGGGAATACACATGTACCTGCATATACAGCAGGCTCTACAGGCATGTCACAGCACAGGGTAAGATACACCTGTATGAAAGTGCATAACCACAAACAATGTGAACACAGCCACAGCCAAATATGTTAAGCTAGCATAATATTACAGTATATGGACTATCTGTTCAACACCATCATCTTATGTGCCACTCACAGACTGACCCAACATATACTGGGCTGCTATACAGTTTGGTTGGATGGCTGTCTGTGATATGGCACATGTGTGTGTATGGCCCTACAAACATGTACGCCAATACAGTACCATACAGTGGAGTAGCATGTAACATCAGATAGGAAGGGAACTAGAACAGTGACATCTACCACAGTCTGTACACAGGCTAATGTACATATTAACAACAAACACACTGTCAACATTTACCATAAGTATACAGACCTCAGTACTGTACAAACATCCACAGAATGTCCAAGTTATGTCATGGAATATAACCCCTACAATACATACCATGTGTAGCAGTCTGATATCTTACTGGCTTGTTATCAGATATGATGATACTAACTATGGTGTACAGCACATATGCACCACTTCATGTACGACATATGTACAAAGGTTGACAGAGTTGTGGCTGGTAGCACATACACAGGGCCAATATTGACACGTTGCTGTGATAACCTCATACATTTACTATTGCAATGGGGTTTGTTGCAACATATGTCCTATGATGGATATGAAGTCAGTAACTGTCACAGCTTTCACCATCTACAGACTGCAATCCTCACACTACCTTCTGCAGTCCACAGATAGGTGCTCCATGGGTAACACATGAAACCAAAGGCACAACACACTGCCCAGTCTGCAGATGACCCTGCAGATGGGGATTCCTCATAAACATGGAACTGACATGGCAGGCATTGAGACATGTAGGACAGCCATATCCACACACACACTGTTAAACCAACATTACACCAGATGCAGTATAGCAGCATTTACAGTCTGTAGTTAGGTTAGGCACATTTCCCACCTGTGTGTTGCCCTGTTTCCACAGTGTATGTTGTTAGAGTTAAATCACCAATCCATCTGAGATGCAGTTTGCCAAACAACAGATCAAGTTCCTGTTCACAGTGAATGAAAAGAGCCAACATCAACATGATGTTCCTAGATATTGGAGTGTGTTTCCATGCAATTGGCTATGGGAATGTTACCACAGCTGTTCCACATGCAATCAGCTAGGGGAGGGCTGCAATTCATGCGGAGGACATCGGCTGATCATGAGCATCACTTAAAATACACATGCTGCTGCCTAAGCAAAGCAGGTGTAGGTCTCCACATCCACCAGAGAGGGAGGAGGTGAGGCAGACAGAGGCAAAGACAAGTCAGGGAGGGGAGGGAGAGTAAAACCTAGGCATGTTTATGTAACATACCTACCAGCACAGGGTATCAAACCCCTGACAACTATGTAGTGCTATCACAGTTCTATGCAGTTACTGGATGCACCACATGGGTTACTTGTTGTAGAGCCCTCAGAATATACATGTGATGGTGAGTGACATCTGCAACAGGGACATGGTAGCTATACAGAAGGTGATGTACACGTGCCTGTCCACATGAACAGGTGCCAGCATCAACACAGCCACACTCTCACAGGGATGCACACACACTGACACACTTGTCAGGGCCAGGATGACAACTCATCAGTAGTGGTATTTCCACAACACATCACTGTGCAGGTATCACATGTACCACATGGGTCATACGGGGGTTGTATGAGCAAAGGGTATGGGTAGGTGTCTGACATCAGACAGCATGCTACAGTATGCCCATGGAGTGTGGATGTGAACATACGCACCATACAACACACACACAAACACACAGGGGGCCAGTACTGACATGCATGGGTCCATGTCTACACGGGTGCATTGTGGTCGACTTTGCCAGACGGCTATACAAGGCTAGGCGATGGGTACACCTTGGCATCAGGCCACATGGCAATGGTCTGCATTGTGGCTCAGGCCTGTAGTGTCGGCATTTGCCCACACAGGCGGGTATTGTATCCCCCATCCAGTCACTTGGGTGACTATTGTATGTGGCCAGTGCTGTGCATTGCTTGCCATGTATGTGTTCCTTAGTCCATGACATGGACGGTGTCTGGGATGTGCACACCACCCACATGCATGTACAGTGACATGTTGAACTGTACCTGGTGTGTCTGGCCCATGTTATGAACACAGATTATCATCAGATGTGCCAGTCTTGCCCACCTGTGGCGGGAACTGGTAATGGGCAGCAGCTTTACCCTGCACCTATATTGATAGCATGCTAGCCGCATTCCCTGGTGTCAGTGGCATTTGTCAATACAGGGCATGTTGTCAGGCATGGTATGTCCTTTGTGGCTCACATGTAATGGCACCACAGGTGTTGCAGGTGTCCATTGGGGAACATGGGGAAGGTGCACTGTCTGCATGTACGTGCATATTGGACAGATGGACAGGGTGCCATGCCCTCTGTAGCCCACTGCTATCACCCCATAGTTACTGTCAGTGGCCAATATGCAGTGCACTATCCACATATTTGCTGTTGCCTAGGCATGTGTGTGTGTATGAGACATGATTTGAGAGTTTGCTCCGGGTAATACTTGGGTTGCTAACTGTGATTGCCTGGCCTTACTATCACATGTATGGGTATGGCTTTGCACCCCAGCTCTCAGCTGTTTCACATCTGTTATCCCTGTGCAGTGGACATTGTGATATATATAGTAGGGCCACCATATAAGAAATATGCAAAACCTGCTTCACATTGGCCACAGGTGTCACACATTCACTACCACCTCCACACAGGATACGAGTTACAAACACACATCTGTCATGCCTGGGAGTAGAATCCCTACATAACTAGTTTATTACACTACAGCACTATGCAGTTATAGTATGCACCATGGAGATTACTGGAGTACTCCTTCCTGAAAGGTATATTTCAAAATGAATGACATCAGCAGGATTGCCAAAGTACGACATTTGAAATGTGCTGTGTGTGACTAGCCTAAAATACATTGCTCCCTACACAGACATTGTAACACACACAAAACATCCAAAACCACCATGGGTGGGGATGTAATCCTAACACAGTTCTAAATCACACTACAGTAGTACGCAGTTATGGCCAGCACTATAGAGATTACTGGGCTACAACCTTTCCAGAAGTGTATTTCTAGGTGGATGACATCAGCAGCCTTGCCAAAGTTAAGTATATGACTTGTAGGCAGTTTGAGTACCCTAAAAAGCATTACCCTCTACACAGACAGACACAAACTTGCCATATTTGGGATTAGAGCACATACCTAACTACTTTATCACACTATAGCAGTATACAGTTACAAGACATGCTATGAAGATTATTGGGCTACAACCTTCCCAGAGGTGTATTTCTAGGTGGATGACATCAGCAGCTTTGTCAAAGTTAAGTATATGAATTGTAGGGAGTGTGAGTACCTTAAAAAGCATTGCTTTCTACACAGACCAACAGACAAACACACACACACACACACACACACACAGACACACACACACACACACACACACACACACACACACACACACACACACACACACACACACACACACACACACACTTGCCATGTCTGGGATTAGACCACCTACCTAACTACTTTATCACACTACAGCAGTACGCAGTTACTGGACATGCTACATAAGTTACTGGGCTACCACCTTCCCAGAGGTGTATTTCTAGGTGGGTGACATCAGCAGCCTTGCCAAAGTTAAGTATATTAATTGTAGGGAGTGTGAGTACCCTAAAAAAGCATTGCTCTCTGCACAGTCAGACAGACACGCACACAAACATACACACTCCACACACAGTTGCCAAGTTGGGGTTAGAACTCCTACCTAACTAGTTTATCACACTACAGCAGTACTCAGCTATGGGACATGCCACAGAGATTACTAGGCTACAACTCTCCCAAAGGTGTATTTCATGTTGGATGACCTCAGCAGGCTTGCCATAGTAGGGCTATGGGGAGGGCAGTGTGTGTGCATGGGCCATAACCTATTCATCTAGGGGTTGACACGCCACATGCAGGTACACACAGGGTCATATTTCACAAGTACGTGTATACAGCTGCTAGATGACGACTTCCTTGTACAGTTATGTTGCACAGCTGGCATCATCATCATCATCCCCTTTTTCTCATTTACATGAGGTCAGGGTATCGTATTAACTGTCGCCAACTCTCTCGATTCAGTGCCACTCTCTTGCCTTCTTCAACACTCATGCCTGACTGTCGCAGATCTTCTTTCACACAATCCATCCACCTCTTTGCTGGACTCCCTCACTTCCTCTTACCTTCTTCCTGTCTGTCCCAAATCTCCCTCACCAGATTTTCTTCTGCTTTTCTACACATGTGCCCATGCCATCGTAATCTGTTTTCTTTGATCTTTTCTGCAATTGGAGCTACTTTGGCTTCTGCTCTTATGTCCTCATTTCTTCGCCTGTCCTGCAGTGTGCATCCTACCACCTTTCTCAAGCACTTCATTTCCATCACCAGCACAGCTGGCACATGCCCCATACCATATTGTCTGTATTGCTGACAGATACTGGTGGCTAGTATCTGCAGTGAGTGACATCTGCACCTCATGTGTTTGGGGCCCTTTGGCTATGTGCTGGGTGGGACAGGCCTGGATGGCTCCTTGTCACAGTCACCCTCTCCCACACATCTTTGTACATCTACCTTAGGCTTATTATACTGTGTTGTCCTGACATATATGTCTGTATTCCTATCCACTGTGTGGGCATGAGTGGTGCATACTGACAAATGTCTGCACTAACAACTGCAACTGCCAGATATGTCTGGTCCACTGGTGTTTGCAGACATGGCCTTCATGTGTTTAAGCGTGTGAGCATGCCCAGTATGACCTTTCAGTATGTTGTTGACTTCTCCATCTCCTCAGTGTGGGTTGATTGGCATCATTCACATCCTCACCACCCTCAGCCTCTTGCACATGTTGTTCTATGTTTCCTGCTGCAGCCCTTCTCATTTTGCAGGTTTGTTTGTTAACATTTCCCTGCTTGTATACACCAGTGGTGTAGAGTGTGGGAATAACCAGAGGGGTAAGTGTTTGCATAGTTTATAGCAGTGTTCTGGGCTGGGCTGGTCTGCTGCCTGTGTAATTGGCTGATTCTGATAAATTTCACCTGCCAGCAATGCTAGTTCTCCTAGATTACCTTCCTACTGCTGTTTCCCTTCCCACAGCCTTCCTGTTTAAGCCCAGAAGCGCACCACACAAACAGAGTGCTCAAATGTGCTCACTGCTGCTATTTCCAGTTTAACTTTTTTTTTCCTCCTGTAAAACCCGGTGTGTGACGCACGCACCCTCTTAGGCTTTGTAAAGAGTATTAGGCAAGTTTAGACACCCCCCCAGCTTAGTTGTGCTAAGCTAGAAGCAATCCCGAGCCACAGGGCTCCAGTCTGCTTACAGTATGCCTGACACACACCCCTATGATGTCACCTACCTCCTAGGCTTGCACCAAGCTATTCCTATTCTTATGCTGTTGGGACCTGACTCACATGCTTGGGAAAACTGTGATTCACTATCCATAGTTTCATAGTTTCATAGTATAGTACTAGGCTATCTGCCCTGGGGCATTTGTAAGCCTAGCCATAGTGATGTGGCTTTCGCCACCCCATGAAATGGTACAAAAATGTACAGATAAAATCTAGAATACTGTGCCTCTGTCTAGTAGTGACACAGTGAAGGTCCCCTTATATAATAGAATTAGTTTACTGTGCCCCTGTCTAGCAGTGACACAGATGTGACCCTGGGGTAAACTTACGATCTCCCATCCACTCATCAAGATTTCTCTTGAAGAGAGTCAGTGAGGGGCTCTGCCTAATACGAACTGGGATCCTGTTCCAAAGCATGGGAAGCCTCTGGGTTATGAATCTATCCCTCCAGCATGTCCTATTCATACTTGTGCCGAGGTTTAAGTCTTTAGCTCTCGTGGTCCTGATGGATTTGGATTTTTTGAGGTGGAGCATGTCCATCAGATCCTGATTGGACATGGCCTTGTATGTCAGGCAGAGATCACCTCTGAGCAGGCAGTATGCTACTGAATAGAGCTGAAGTTTCTTTAGTCTGGCAGAATAAGACATATGTTGGAGACCCTTGATCCTTTTGGTGAGGTACTTTTGTGGTCTCTCCAGCTGTTGCAAGTGCCGGGTGAGGTAAATACCAAATGGGGCATTGTACTCTATCATGGGTCTGATGAGGGAGGAATATAGGGGTACAATGACATCCTTGGATCTGGATGTGAAACCCTTCATGATGAGGTGTGCAAGGTAGAATGTTTTTCTAACCACTTTGGCAACGTGGGTGTCAAATGAGAGGTCGCTGTCTACTTGGGTCCCTAGGTCACTGATTACTTTTTCCATACTCAGTGGGTTGCTGTCTATATGATAATTTGTGGGTACTTTGTTTTTTCCAAAAGGGATAACTATACATTTTTTGGCATTTAGTTTAAGGCCGTGACTACGGCACCAGTTGTCCGTTCAGTGAGGCCTTTTTGTAGGATGTGTGTATCTGCTGGTGTATTGACTATGGCACCTAGTTTGCAGTCATCTGCGAACTTTGTCAGCCACAGCCCTCCCATGTTTGCTTTAACATCTGAGAAATAAATGCCGAACAAGAGGGGTCCCAGGACAGATCCCTGTGGGACACCACTTGTGACTGGCTTTGAGTCTGACATTGCTCCAGCGATTTTAACTTTATGGGTTCTGTCCTTTAGCCAGTTTGCAACCCATCTAGTGACATAAGGGTTTACTTTTAAGCTGTTTAGCTTATCTATGATGCCTGAGTGGGGTATTGTGTCGAAGGCCTTAGCCAAGTCCAGGTATGCTGTATGGATTGCTTTGCCCTCATCAATGGCTCTAGTGACTGTTTCGAAAAAGTCAACCAGGTTTAAAAGGCAAGATCTGCCCTTTACAAAGCCGAACTGGGTGGGGTTAAGCGTCTGTAGGTCCCCTATGTCTCCGTTTATGAGTTCCATAATGATTCTTTCCATAGCTTTGCAGACCAGGCTAGTCAAGCTTATGGGGCGGTAGTTTCCAGGGTCTGTAGAGGCACCCCCCTTGTGGAGTGGGACCACTGTTGCTGTACGCCAGTGTTCAGGTACATATCCAGAAGTAAGGCTAAGGTTAAATAGCATAGGGCGGTTCTCACTTGGACATCTGAGATGACAGGGAGATTACAATCAGCTGGGATAAGTATTTCTTCTTTTGGGGGTGAAGGAGGCGAGAAATTTGCACTGAACCTGTCAGCCAGAATGTTAGCAATATCTGTGGGTTCAGTGTATTTTTTGTTGTTGTGAACCAACTCTGAGCATATCTGAGGGTTTCCACCCAGGTTTCTAACATAGCTGAAGAAGGCTTTGTGGTTATCTTTAGTGTCCTTAGCGATTTTTCTCTCAAAGTTTGCCTTGGATGTTTTTATGAGAGAACGTAGTTTTCTGCTAATGTTGATCAGAGATGTCTTCCCTTCATGGGATTTCGCTCTAACGTGCAGTAGCTTCCTTCTTTTGTTATACAATTTGTTTATGGCTGAGGTCCACCAGACAGGATGCTTACATTTGGTGGAGAGGGACTTGGATTTGTTTGGGATTGCATGATCCATGCATTCTTGGAGATGCCCATAGAAAGCATTTGTGAAGGATCTGCATTGTGGGATGTGGTATCCACTGGCACAGTGGGCTTAAAGGATACCATCTCAGTCTTAAGAAGAGTGAAGTCTGCTTTTGAGAAGTTTTTCACTGTGGTCTTTTGTGCTGGGGGTGGAGGTGGGATATGTATATCCAGGGTGATTTGTTTGTGGTCAGATCTCACTAGTGAGGGGTATACTTCCGGTGTGGAGCATTTTGTCCCCATGTTTGTGATGATCAGGTCTAGTATATTATCTCCCCTAGTGGGAGAGGTGACTAGTTGTTCCAGTGCATTTGAATTTATGAATTCCAGGAACCTTAGGGCTAGGGTATTAGGGCTAGAATAATGTACCCAATTTATGTTTGGATAGTTGAAGTCTCCCAGTATGATGGTATTTTGTGATACATTCATATCCTCCAATGTCTTCAGGAAGGCTGAGTGGGGTTCTTGAGATTGGGAGGGTGGTCTGTAACATGCTACCAGTTGTATAGCAGTTTTGCCTATGGTTAGTTACACCTGTATGGTCTCTGATGCTTCATGTGTTGCTACTAACCTGGAGGTGTAGGTGTCCTTTATGAATATGGACACTCCCCCTCCCTTTGTGGTTCAGCCCGGGTTTTGGGGCTGAAAAGCATGATATGAGGTATAGCCTGGTAGCACTGGGGTGCTCTCAGGAGCCTTGAACCAGGTTTCAGTTACTGCACAGACGTCGATGTTCTCCATGCTGAGGAGTGCATCAAGCGCCTGCATCTTGAGATTTAGACTTCTGGCGTTGAGCAGCATTACCCTTAGTTTTTTTCCATTTTTGTTTTTTAAGGAGGTGGGTTTGTCTTTTGAGCCTTGCCTAAAAAAGGCACTATGGGGGTGGCAAGAGCCTTAGCCAATATCCGGAAGCCCAGTGGTGACAGGTGTAAGCCATCCCTTGAAGCAGCGTGGCTTGTCCAACATATCATCCCAGGCAGACAGACATTGGATCCCCTTAGAATGACACCAGTACTTGAGCCAATTGTTAAAGCTGATCATCTTGTCTTTGTATTGTGGTATCATTCTTGGTGAGGGCAAGATGCTGCTCAGGGTCAGGGTCATACCAGCCTGGGCTACTTAATCGGAGAGCTCCTCTATGTCTCTTTTCATGTAGTCCAGGGAGGTACATCTCAGGTCATTCACACCAGCATGGACAATGACAGAGTCATATTTGTACTTGCTTTGGAGTGACCTGAGTGCGTGTTATGTGGCGGATCCTAGCTCCCGATAGACAGCTCACAGTCACCTTCTCCTTGTTCAGCATGGTCAGTGGGATATCAGTGTGTCTGACTATGGAGTCACCTATTACTAGTGTATCAGGCAAGGTGTTTGGCCTTAAGGGCTGTGATTGGTCGACACACTGATTTATTGAAGTATGTGTTGCATGTGTTTTGTTTTGAGGTGGTGGATTTTTGGATGTCTGCTTTGGGAGCCTCTGTTGTTTTGGTAAGTTGGTAAGTTTTTTATTAGAGCCTCCGAGTATGTCTTTGTGTTTTTATGTGTTTGGTTTGCAGTTGTGGTAGGTCTATGTGGGACTGGGATTGTTGTGTGTGTGGTTGCCATCTCCTCCTGTCTGGTCATGCCAGTCCTGAGTTGAGAGAGTTCAGCCTCCAGTTTGGCTATATAGTTGCATCTCTCACATGTATTTGTGTTTGTTGGGAGGAGGAGAGGGTTGTCTGTGTACATGAGACAATTGTAGCATTGTCTCAAGATGCCCAGATTTACCAGCTGAACTGGAGACGATGCCAGTAATCTACCACTTGACATGCTAGAACAGTATAAGGGAGTGGTATACCTTTAAGGGAAGTGGGTATTCACAGGGGTGGTAAGTAGATGTAGTGCTTTACTTAGTACAAGAGTGCTTACTTAGTAGAGAAGTATTGAGAACAAGTGCTAGGCTTATAATACAGTGAGTAGTCTGGTTATACTAAGAGTAAAGCTTCCTTAAGGGAAAATTTGAAGAACAGACTTGGTGGAGCCAGAAAAAGTTTTCCCTTGTTTAACCGGCGCTAGGCACGACCACATAAAGCCGCAATAGCGGATTTTAAACAATGAACTACAAAAGAGCTGGAAATGGTCCCAAACAACGAATTACTACAGCTTCTTGTGCTGAGGTCACTTCCCCCAAGGACAGGTAGGCTGCTCAAGGCTCCCCACTCCCACTGGTGAGCAAAGAAACTTCCTTCTATCCAAGTAAGGTAATGGACAACACAGGAACTACACCACAGCCCAGAATACAGCAATGCCTGTAAACTGGTCTAAACAAGTCGAGGAAGGCGGGAAAACAAGGATTATTTTTTTGATTTTTTGTTTTTTAGGTAGAAACTCACAGAAAATGCAGAAACAGTGATAAATTAGTTACACAGGCTAGCACACTTTAGTGGGCAGCCTCCACAGTTAAATTAAACAAACAAACAAGCAAACTTTCGATCAAATTTGACTAAATGTAACTTTAAGTGCAGATTTTAAAATAATGAAGCAATCAGATAAAAAACAGTTCAGGCTAGTTCAAGTTAAGCTACAGAAGCTATTTCAGGTGAAAAAGAAGCAAAGATACTTAAATGCAGAAGGTAGTCACTTTTCTGAGTTCCCTGCTGCTAGAACCACTCTGTAAACCCACGTGGAGCTTGTCTGAGCAGTATAGCCAGAAAAAAACGCCCAGAGGCGGATTTTAAACAGTGAACTACAAAAGAGCTGGAAATGGTCCCAAACAACCAATTACTACAGCTTCTTGTGCTGAGGTCACTTCCCCCAAGGACAGGTAGGCTGCTCAAGGCTCCCCACTCCCACTGGTGAGCAAAGAAACTTCCTTCTATCCAAGTAAGTTAATGGACAACACAGGAACTACACCACAGCCCAGAATACAGCAATGCCTGTAAACTGGTCTAAACAAGTTGAGGAAGGCGGGAAAACAAGGATTATTTTTTTTTTTGTTGTTTTTTAGGTAGAAACACACAGAAAATGCAGAAACAGTGATAAATTAGTTACACAGGCTAGCACACTTTAGTGGGCAGCCTCCACAGTTAAATTAAACAAACAAACAAGCAAACTTTCGATCAAATTCGACTAAATGTAACTTTAAGTGCAGATTTTAAAATAATGCAGCAATCAGATAAAAAACAGTTCAGGCTAGTTCAAGTTAAGCTACAGAAGCTATTTCAAGTGAAAAAAAAAGCAAAGATACTTAAATCCAGAAGGTAGTCACTTTTCTGAGTTCCCTGCTGCTAGGACCACTCTGTAAACCCACGTGGAGCTTGTCTGAGCAGTATAGCCAGAAAAAAATGCCCAGAGGCGGATTTTAAACAGTGAACTACAAAAGAGCTGGAAATGGTCCCAAACAACCAATTACTACAGCTTCTTGTGCTGAGGTCACTTCCCCCAAGGACAGGTAGGCTGCTCAAGGCTCCCCACTCCCACTGGTGAGCAAAGAAACTTCCTTCTATCCAAGTAAGGTAATGGACAACACAGGAACTACACCACAGCCCAGAATACAGCAATGCCTGTAAACTGGTCTAAACAAGTCGAGGAAGGCGGGAAAACTAGGATTATTTTTTTGTTTTTTTAGGTAGAAACATACAGAAAATGCAGAAACAGTGATAAATTAGTTACACAGGCTAGCACACTTTAGTGGGCAGCCTCCACAGTTAAATTAAACAAACAAACAAGCAAACTTTCGATCAAATTCGGCTAAATGTAACTTTAAGTGCAGATTTTAAAATAATGCAGCAATCAGATAAAAAACAGTTCAGGCTAGTTCACGTTAAGCTACAGAAGCTATTTCAAGTGAAAAAAAAGCAAAGATACTTAAATCCAGAAGGTAGTCGCTTTTCTGAGTTCCCTGCTGCTAGGACCACTCTGTAAACCTACGTGGAGCTTGTCTGAGCAGTATAGCCAGAAAAAAATGCCCAGAGGCGGATTTTAAACAGTGAACTACAAAAGAGCTGGAAATGGTCCCAAACAACCAATCGCTACAGCTTCTTGTGCTGAGGTCACTTCCCCCAAGGACAGGTAGGCTGCTCAAGGCTCCCCACTCCCACTGGTGAGCAAAGAAACTTCCTTCTATCCAAGTAAGGTAATGGACAACACAGGAACTACACCACAGCGCAGAATACAGCAATGTCTGTAAACTGGTCTAAACAAGTCGAGGAAGGCGGGAAAACAAGGATTATTTTTTTGTTTTTATGTGTTTTAGGTAGAAACACACAGAAAATGCAGAAACAGTGATAAATTAGTTACACAGGCTAGCACACTTTAGTGGGCAGCCTCCACAGTTAAATTAAACAAACAAACAAGCAAACTTTCGATCAAATTCGACTAAATGTAACTTTAAGTGCAGATTTTAAAATCATGCAGCAATCAGATAAAAAACAGTTCAGGCTAGTTCAAGTTAAGCTACAGAAGCTATTTCAAGTGAAAAAAAGCAAAGATACTTAAATCCAGAAGGTAGTCGCTTTTCTGAGTTCCCTGCTGCTAGGACCACTCTGTAAACCCACGTGGAGCTTGTCTGAGCAGTATAGCCTTTCCCTCATTTGCATAGGATTGCCTGCTAATGCATAGTTACATGTCTCACACTGAGCCTCCCCCCTTAGCAACCACTACTCACTGGCCAGGTTGTCTCTGCCTGCCATTGACTTGCATGGCAGAATACTCATTATAGTTAGAATGCTTATTTAAGGTTTTTTTTATTATTTTCCCCCCGATCCCATTTGCGCGCTGCTGCCCTACGCTTAAACAGCCGTGATTGGCTAAAAAAAATAATAAAAGTTGATGATTTTTTTTTAATTTTTTGTATTGTTTGCAATGCCAATGGCCTTATACTTGGTCACTGGCATGCTTACTACATGATATGCAGCCTTTATTTGGAGCTGTCATAGCTCCAGTTTGGATTTTGCAGAAATGTGCTCGGTTACTAACTGAGTACATTTCTGCATACTGCATTAGTCCTGCACGGATGGTCAAAAGCTTCCTGGATCACAAAATCACCTCATTTGCATGAATTTTACCTGCAATGGGGTGATTTGCATGCCAGGACTTAGTCTGTGCAAGATTAGTGCAGGAGTGCTCGTGCACTCCCCTGCAGGCTTTTCCTGGATCGCACGGCAGACATATTGCCTGCTTGAGCTCCTGCACCGATCTTGCACTCCGTGCAAGCTTTTGAGAATCTGGGGGGAGGACTAAGTCAGTTAAAGTTCAGTTGTTGAGTTGAGTTGAGTTGAGCTGAGATGAGCTGCAGTAGTTGTAGTAGTCAATGGTTGTTTCCCAGATCATTATTTATCACTCAGAGTTTTTCAGGGTTTACTATCACAACCTTGAAGTGCCTTCAGTTGAATGGTCACATCGCCAAACCGGAATGCAGAAACTAAAAATGTCTTTTTGCCCCTTTGTTGAACCATGTTAAATATCGATGGATCGACATTCGCTGTTATTGAAACGTGGCCATTGGATTAAATGTGCTGCTCTATGTTCAGTGATGCGGTTCACTGGGTTTCCATTTAATGATTAGCCATCTTGAAAACTGTACTTCAGTGTTGCACCATTTGATGGAGTGCACTTTTGGATTATGATAATAAGTCATTATTCAGCAGAAATAATAGGATTTGCTATTCCAGTTGCTGGGGACTGGACAACAGCCTGAAGAGTGGACATATATTCTTATTTTGCTTGTTGAAGTAAGACTATCATCTTGCCTTGCTTAATTAGCTTAGTCAGGGACACTTAATCTTTAGACAGTGAAGAATCCACAGTTAGCTAGTGAGAGTTTTTCTTCAATTAGTGTAAAACCTATCCTACAGTGTTATTTTTGTAATCCCTGCATGTGAAAATCTGTGGTTTATTGAAATCAGTTATCCAGTGTATATATATTTTAAATCATTCTTATTTATTAAAGGTTATTGTGGCTAGTTACTTAGAAAGCACTTTTACTGACCTGAGAATGTTTATGCTTATGGCGATAACACCAGGGCCACTCTGGAAAACTTTACTGCTTGGATAGTATGCTACCTTTTATATCAATATTTATTTTACTCACTATAATGGAGCACCGCTTTTGAAGGGTATTGTGGTATTTTGAAGGGTGGCAGCATTACTGTGTAATTTGGGAAAGAGGACATAGCAGATAAATCTGTGCCAGTCTTTCCCAAGAGTGTTTGCATGTGTAATTATGAAATATTTAAGAGTGAGTGCACAAATACCTAGAACTGGGTCATAGTGCTCTGCCATGGGTAGTGTGAAGACTCATTTTGGAATCTGGATTGAAGCAAATAGTTCAATCCCAGGTTTGGAGCCTGTCTCCAGTGTACCCTTAGGGAAAATTGTGTGTTCTATCCCTGCTTTTAGTGATGTTACCTTACCGGAGAAAGTGGTGAGGATTGAGGCTTCTTAGTTACTGCCCCGGGTTTAAGTAGGGGGTCATCACAGCCTGGACCAGAAAGGAAGTCATCACAATGATCTAGGGTGATTTCTAATAAGTCTTCAGAAAAAGCTGAATATCAGTGGGAAGGGTGGAAAGCCATACAGAGATATTCTTGGCCATGGAAGATAAAAGGCTTTCATCTTCCAGGCCTTTTTGCATGCAGTCTTGAAGCAGAATCTTGCCCACTGATTATTCAGAGAGGAAGCAAATGGATCTACTAGAGGTACTCCCTACAGATGGATCAAATCATTGAAAATCCCCCTTCCTCTCTACTGTTTGTATATGTGAGAACCTGCCATGTCTTGATCAGCTTTTCTGGCATGCAATGTTACACTGATGGAATAAAGGATGCCCGTAAAGTAAAGTAAATTAAGTAAATAAAGTGGCATTGCACCGTGAAGCTGTATCCCAAGCTAACATGGCTAGTCTGGAAAAGTGTAAAGCCTGTATCCCACCTGCTTCTTTATGTACTACAAGACTGTGGTATTATCGGAAATAAATCAAAAGAATGAACAAACTTGTAAAAACAAACAAATGGCCAACCAGGAGGATGTAGCTTCAATCCAAAGAAACTGTCTGGACTTCCAAAATAGTGGTAACAATCTTTGTTTGCAACAATAATAAAAAAAAAAAAAACGCTTTTGGCTCTGAATTCGGAGACTTTATCAAGTTAAATGAAAACACACACAGAGATCCATTTTAAATATTCATGCCCACAGTCTAAGCCAATCAAATCACATTTCTCATGAATAAACATGAGCACATGAATTCAACTATGCACGCCCGTTATATTAAGACAATGCAGCTTTTAATCATGCTATAAATTGTTTAACATATATAATAAATAATATATTACCATAAAACCAGCTGTTTTATAGTTAAAATAATTCATAATATCATGTCGGTAATAAAACCGTATAGAAAATAAGGTAAAACTTGAAGCAATCATAAATAAATAAATGTTGAACCAATGCAATATAAAAAACACCCATTGGGGACACTCAACCAGAACAAAAAAACTACTGTGTATATACAATAATCCTTGAACACCAAAAAAATAATAAAATAAAATACATACACAGACATTTATATACTAATAAAATATTATGAGTTAATTTTTATAAATAGCCAATCTACTAACCCTATAAAAATACATGTATATAAATAAATTTTAAATACATTTTAAATAAATGTTTAAACATCCAAAAATACATTTATTATAACTTCAAGGGAATGTATATATGTGTACATGTAAATAATTACAATAATTAAAATCATAAAACTCATTCCCTCCATGCTACAAACCTCTGTTAAACAAACTATGCTATCATCTCTCAAGTGCTTTTAATTTGAGAAAACAAGTAATAGAAAATGTCTCATTTAAGCCTGGCCATTGCATAGCATTAGTTCTAAGTTGCCATAATGCTTCACTCTTCTCAAGAAGTAATGGCTATGGTCCACACCTCGGGTTATGTTCCAATGGTTCAGTCACTGTAAATTTAAAGCTATGACCAACATATTCTGCACAGTGTTTGGCTTATGAATTAGACTCCTTTTTTAATCTTATGTCTTTCAAATATTCGTAAATGCAACTTTTCAGTTTTCTCTCTGTCTTCCCAATGTAAAACAGGGGTATTTACAGCAAAAAGCACAATATACCATCATTTCCATTTGACAATTACAGTTCTTATTTAAAGATACTTTAAAACCATTTATAATAAAGGTAGACCCTTCAAGTATATAATCACAATACTTACATAAACTACATTTTTTCATAACTCCTTTAGAACGTGTATGGTTGCCATATTCAAAAATATTCTTAAGGGATTGACCTTTTTCTATAGACAACTAAAGGTTTCTCACCAACACATTGTTTAACTTCACAACATGAGGACAAAATGACCCAGTTTTTTAGCAAAATATCCACAATTTCTCTACTCTCCAAATTGTAGGTTGAAATAAAAGCTGATTGGAAGTTAGAATTATTATGTCTATTATAAATACCCATACTCTGCATTCCATAATCCCCATTGGGCATCAACATGACTTCCTCACCACTATTATTCATTCCACTGAGGGGTACCGTGTCATTGTCACAAGTTAAGATAGCACAAAAGAAACCTTTCTCTCTTATTAATAACTTCCAACATAAGGTTGTTCACCAATTCAAAAGGATAGTCCCTTTTCAAAAACATATTTTTTAATAGTTCATATTCAGTGAGAAATGACACAAAACATGAAACCATTTGGGCAGCCCTCACAAACAGTCCTTCACCACCCCTCTCTTCTGTCTATATGGGTGGGAACTATCAAAATGTAAGAAGCTATTAGAGTAGGTTTCCTTACGGTAAATCTCAGAAACATACTTTCTCAATGAATAATCTTTTTGTAATCTGATATCAAGATAAGCAATCTCATCTACACCAACTGAATGTGTAAATTTCAAAAAAGTGTTGAATTATTAATGTAATTCAAAAATTCAACAATCAAATGTGCAGGCTTGTCCCAAACAAAATATAAAAATATCATCCTAAAACCTTACATAAATTTTGCAGTGGTTATAAAAGGGGGGATTTAAAATAAATTTCTTCTCCCACTGTAACATAACCATATTAGCGTAAATTCCCCCACAGTGGGTGCTCATTGCTACACCCACAACTTGGATGAAATATTCATTTTCAAAATAAATACAATTATTCTTTAGGACTAACTCAAACAGTTGTTCATACACATTGATGTTAGGTTGAGACACACCTTTTTCAAACAAATACTCACAAACCCACTCAACCCCAATATCATGGGGAATTGAGGTGTACAAGTCTTTAACATCAATAGTGATGAACAAACCCGTATCAAAGAATTCCATGATACTAATTCTATGCAAGAAATCCCATGAATCCTTACAAAGATTTGGTTCCTCAGACACAAAATGTTTCAATTTAATACCCAAAAATCTAGCAAGCGGGTATGTAATGGTCCCTCTCCCATTCACAACTGGACACATGGGGGGATCAGAAACATTCTTATGAATTTTGGGCAAACCAAATATACAAGGAATTCTTGGATGGGCAATCGATAAAAAAATATACTTATCAATAGAAACAGAACCATCAATGAACAAATCTTGCACTAATTTCTAATCTTATTAAAAGTACCATTGAGTTCATTCAAAGACATTTTTTCGTATGCAACTCCATCCAAAATTTTCCTCATTCTTACATTATAATCACATAGGTCCATAATCACAATACCTCCACCCTTATCAGGTTTAATCACTCTCACATCCTTATTACTCTTCAAACCAATTAAACCTTCAGTTTCACCATCACTTAGATTTGTTTGACATGTCTTCCTCTGTAGGTTCCTCAAATCAATTTTCATAGTTTTTCAAAAAACAAAATAGAGGGATGAATAGGTAGATTATAGGTACTAGATGTATGCAAAGGGTTATTAACATGTTCCATTGATTTAAATAAAACATTAAGGTTTAATTTTCTTATATACTGTTTCAAATCAACCAATGTTTGATCTAATTTATAATTTTTAAAAGGAACAAACGTTAAACCCTTTGCAAGCAAATCACAAACATTAACATCAATTTTCATGGCAGAGAAGTTAAAAACATTAAAATGACAACTTGAATTTTTAAGTACACAGCATTTATCAGACAATTACCCCATCGGGACTAATTCCACTGCGACGCCCTCCCCTACCTCCCTTCTGATAATTCAAATGACCCCCCCCCACCCTCCATTCACAGAAAATGTACCTAGACCCTGATTGTTCTGATTGTTCTGGATGTATCTGTCCCTCAGTCTCTCAGACCTCCTCACTGGAGGAAAATTCTCCTGATCTAATAAAAGAGTCTTGATTACTTGGAGGTAAAAAATTCATGTTTGAATCAATATTCGTGTTCCACACTTGCAACCTAGGAGGCGGGGGGTAGGCCATATTTGCATTATATTGGTCCCTATCCCTCTCAATTTTCTTCATTTTTCTGTTTTTAATAGATACCGTTTCCTGCTCAGTACTTTTGTACATCCGATTATAATCAAAAATGTTCTCTTCATGTGCAGTGTCATGTGTAACATTAGTATCCAATTCAGTTGCTTCTTTAATTAAGTCAGTCAATAAAATATCATTATGTTTGACCACAAGCTCCATATACCCAGAGCCATGGCAGTCAAACATAGAAAGAAGTTCCTTATGCAAAACAGAATTTGCTACGAAACCAGTGGGGAAGCACCACATATGCAACCCCTTCAGTACAAGTCTCAATTGCAGGCATTCTTTAAAATAGACATTATCCAACTGCACTTTTTTTATCTATAATAACAAATGGTCCAGTTTTTGTGAAGTATTATTATATGAACTGACACTTACATTTCTGCTTGTAGAAAAAGCAGGATTCTGTCCCAGCCACTCGTTCACGTTAATGGGACCATTGGTGTACATATTAGAATTCCTCTACATGTTTCTGTGAGCATTTTGTCCCACCATATTCATGCTGCAATGTGGCACTGATTTAAAGGACTTGAATTGGAACCAGATGCAATATCCGACCCACCTACAAGCAGCAGATTACCAAGCACATTACCATTATCTATTCTTTGACCTCCTGCCTTCAAATTCATATTTTCAACACCTAAAAAGTGTTGAATACGACTCTCCTCCTCAGTTAGCTGAAATAGTCAGCACTTCGGTTCCACTTCCATTCGGAGCTGACGTCATCTGGGCATACTCAATGCAATACATCCTCTGTGTGATTTTTCTAGTTGAGCCAAAATGCTTTCGACAAATTCACCAAACAGTGGTGAAAACAAGGATTGTTGAAACTCCATCCCCTGTGTCTCCGAAGTCATAAGACACCAAAAAAAATCAAAAGAACAAACAAACTTGTAAAAACAAACAGCCAACCAGGAAGATGTAGCTTCAATCCAAAAAAACTGCCCGGACTTCCAAAATAGTGAAAACAATCTTTATTTTTAAAAAATAATAATAATAAAAAAAAAATTCCACAAACAAGCGCTTTCATCTCCGAATTCGGAGACTTTATCAAGTTAAATGAAAACACACACAGAGGTCCATTTTAAATATTCATGCACACAGTCTAAACTAATCAAATCAAATTTCTCATGAATAAACATGAGCACAGGAATTCAACTATGCAAGCCCATTATATTAAGACAATGCAGATTTAAACCATGCTATAAATTGTTTAAAAAATATAATAAATGATATATTACCATAAAACCATATGCTTTTTAGTTAAAAAAATTCATAATACCATGTTATTAAAAAAACCTTATAGAATATAAGGTAAAACTTGAAGCAATCATAAATAAATAAAAGGATAAATAAATGTGGAACCAATGCAATATAAAAACCACCCATTGGGGACACTCAACCAGAACAAAAAAATACTGTATATATATATACAATAATCTTTGAACATCAAAAATATATAATAAAATAAAATATATACATAGACATTTATATAATGATAAAATATTATGAGTTAATTTTTATAAACAGCCAATCTACTAACCCTATAGAAAAACATGTATTTAAATACATTTTAAATAAATGTTTAAACATCCAAAAATACATTTATTATACCTTCAAGGATATATATATATATATATATATATATATATATATATATATATATATATATATATATATATATATATATATACATATAAATAATTAAAATAATTAAAATCATAAAACTCATTCCCTCCATGCTACAAACCTAATAAAGTTACTACCTGAATGTGTTAAACTATGTTATCATCTCTTAAGTGCTTTTAATTTGAGAAAACAAGTAATAGAAAGGTCTCATTTAAGCCCAGCCATTGCATAGCATTAGTTCTAAGTTGCCATAATGCTTCACTCTTCTCAAGAATTAATGGTCATGGTCCACCCCTCGGGTTATGTTCCAATTGTTCAATCACTGTAAATTTAAAGGTATGACCGACATATTCTGCACAGTGTTTGGCTAATGAATTAGACTCCTTTTTTAATCTTATGTCTCTCAAATGTTCGTAAATGCGACTTTTCAGTTTTCTCTCTGTCTTCCCAATGTAAAAACAGGCGCATTTACAGCAAAAAGCACAATATACCACCCTTTCCATTTGACAATTACAGTTCTTCTTTAAAGATATCTTAAAACCATTTATAATAAAGGTAGACCCTTCAAGTATATAACCACAATACTTACATAAACTACATTTTTTCATAAATCCTCTAGAATGTGTATGGTTGCCAGATTCAAAAATATTCTTAAGAGATTGATCTTTCCTATAGACAACCAAGGGTTTCCTCACCAGCACATTGTTTAACTTCACAACATGAGGACAAAATGACCCAGTTTTTTAACAAAATACCCACGATTTCTCTACTCTCCAAATTGTAGGTTGAAATAAAAGCTGAATGGAAGTTAAAATTATTATGTCTATTATATATATATCCATACTCTGCATTCCATAATCCCCATTGGGAATCAACATGACTTCCTCACCACTAATATTCATTCCACTGAGAGATACCATGTCATTGTCACAAGTTACGATAGCACAAAAGAAACCTCTCTCTCTCTTATTAATAACTTCCAAAATAAGGTTGTTCACCAATTCAAAACTGGGTCATTTTGTCCTCATGTTGTGAAGTTAAGCAATGTGTTGGTGAGAAACCCTTGGTTGTCTATAGGAAAGGTCAATCCCTTAAGAATATATTTGAATATGGCAACCATACACATTCTAGAGGATTTATGAAAAAATGTAGTTTATGTAAGTATTGTGATTATATACTTGAATGGTCTACCTTTATTATAAATGGTTTTAATGTATCTTTAAAGAAAAACTGTAATTGTCAAAAGGAAAGGGTGGTATATTGTGCTTTTTGTTGTAAATGCCCCTGTTTTTACATTCGGAAGACAGAACGAAAACTGAAAAGTCACATTTACAAACATTTGAGAGACATAAGATTAAAAAAGGAGTCTAATTCATTAGACAAAACACTGTGCAGAATATGTCGGTCATAGCTTTAAATTTACAGTGACTGAACCATTGGAACATAACCCGAGGGGTGAACCATGGCCAATACTTCTTGAGAAGCGTGAAGCATTATGGCAACTTAGAACTAATGCTATGCAATGGCTGGGCTTAAATTAAACCATTTCTATTACTTGTTTTCTCAAATTAAAAGCACTTGAGAGATGATAGCATAGTTTGTTTGACACATTCAGGTAGTAACTTTATTAGGTTTGTAGCATGGAGGGATTGAGTTTTATGATTTAAATTATTTTAATTATTTACATGTATAGATATATATATTTCCTTGAAGGTATAATAAATGTATTTTTGGATGTTTAAACATTTATTTAAAATGTATTTAAAATGTATTTATATACATGTATTTTTATAGGGTTAGTAGACTGGCTATTTATAAAACTTAACGCATAATATTTTATTAGTATATAAATGTCTGTGTATATATTTTATTTTATATTATTTTTAATGTTCAAAGATTATTGTATATACACAGTAGTTTTTTGTTCTGGTTGAGTGTCCCCACTGGGTGGTTTTTATATTGCATTGGTTCCACGTTTATTTATTTATGATTGCTTCAAGTTTTACCTTATATTCTATAAGGTTTTAGTACCACCATGGTATTATGGATTATTTTAACTATAAAACAGATGGTTTTATGGTAATATATCATTTATTATATTTTTTAAACAATTTATAACATGGTTAAAAGCTGCATTGTTTTAATATAATGGGCGTGCATAGTTGAATTCCTGTGCTCATGTTTATTCATGAGAAATGTGATTTGGTTGGCTTTGACTATTGGTATGAATATTTAAAATTGACCTCTGTGTGTGTTTTCATTTTACTTGATAAAGTCTCTGAATTCGGAGACGAAAGTGCTTGTTTGTGGAATATTTTATTTTTTTTTATTATTGTTGCAGATAAAGATTGTTTTCACTATTTTGGAAGTCCGGACAGTTTCTATGGATTGAAGCAACATCCTCCTTGTCGGCCATTTGTTTATTATCTGAAATAACTTGAAGAGGTCCTAGGGACCAAAGATAATCCAAAAAGTTGAATTGCTTGATCAGTTCAAGCATCTCTTTTATATTTATATGCTTGCATCTGTCCTGTGTGTCCCAGATATCTTGCATTATTATCCCTCTTGAAGCTGCTGCCCAAGCAAAATCTGAGGCACCTATGATGCCTGACTACTTTGGTACAATGAGGAAGAAGGAAAGACCTGAATTTAAGGACATTTGCGTCTCCACAAAGTCATTTCTCTTCTGGCAAACCCCAGAACTAGGATTCAAAAAGCAAAGGATGTTGATGCTGAACAAAAAAGGCTTCAGAAACATTATATCTCTCTCAATTGGAGTCTTGCCATGGTCATCATGAGAATCATAGATGCCATAGGACTCAAAATCATGAGGTATTCCCTTGCAGTGACTCAAGTCTGGGTGGAAAACCTTAGCAATATATTTACATATAGCACTATTTTTTTCTGTGGAATAAAAGCTCTTTGAACTGAGATGTCTAGCTGACACCCCAGGAACACAATCCTGTATGAATGAGTCTAAAATGGCTTTTGAATGTTCTCTTGGAATTCCACATTGTATAAGAGATTTCTCACCTAAGTGTTCTGTGCAGATAAGCAAGTCATTTAAATATGAAATAGTGTGGAAATCCTGTAGCTTGTAATGATTTATAACTGGAGCTAGACACTCTGTGAACACTCTTGGTGCAGTGGATAGTCCAAAGGATAAAGAAGAGAACTGATAATGTGATCCAGACACACAGCATTGAGAAACACCTAAGAATGTGATAATAAGCATATTTTAAATTTAGTGTTACCAGGATACTTTAATGAAGAAGAAGAGGAAGCAGGTTGTGAAGTGACATCATTTTGAACTTAGTCTCTATCACAAAACAGGTCTAAGAAAGAAAGACCCAGAACTGGCCTCCAGTCATCTTCTTTCATTGGTGCTAAAAAAATCCTTGAAAAAAAGCCTTTCCCACCTGGCTAGGAGGAACTGATTCTATCACTCCCTGTAACAGCATATGATGAAGGACAGGAAAAATAAGAGTCTGGTCTGATGGATAAGGAATAACCTCATGGCAAAGAGGAATGTCCTCTTACTGTCATCTTTAAGCCTGACGAATGATCTTTAGAACCCATTTGTTAGAAACTATTTATTTCCAAACAGACTACTGGAGATTCAGGCTCTCTGGAAAGGAAAAGGGATTAACAGAGTTGTCGGAGGGAACAAGGTCCCTTAAACAGTCAGACTAACTTGTCGGACTCTCCTTGTTTTTTCTTTTTATGTCAAAATTGGATGAGGGGTTAGAGAATCCCTTGGGAAATTTGGAAAAGGAGGACAGAAAAATCTTTGAGGTTGCCTGAATTAAGTTCCAATTGAACTGTCTCTGTCATCACTAATTGCACTATCTCTTTCATCACATTTTTGATCACCTCTGCAACAAAGGAACCAAAAAGTAAATCTCTAACCAAAGGAGCAATTAAAATTTCCTTAGTCACATTCTCTTGGGAGGTTCTGAGAATGCAGCCAGGCAAACTTCCTCACAATAGTAAAAGAGGCCATATGCCTGGAAGAAATATCAACTGAGTCATACATAAACTGTAAACAGAGAGCAGTGACTAGTAGAACAGAAAAAAAAAATAATTTGAAGAAGACGTTTCCTCACAAGAAGAGATTGCAGACCAAACATCCCTCATACTTTTACAATTAGTGAGAATAAACATTAACATGTGAGCCTGGCAATTCAAAAGTGCACAGTTTTGCCATACTAATCAGTAATTTCCCCATCCTTATCAGAAAAAGTAGGATAGTAATAAACTAACTATTTAGCAGCAGTAGGATTAACTAAAGTTATAGCTGCCTGGACATGTTTGGGAAGAGTGTACAGAACTTTAAAGACTTATAAACATTTTATCTGCCTTTTAGGAGCAGCAGATTGGCTTATCAGAAATATCACAGACAGAGACTCACACATCCTCCAAAGTTATCATAACTGGAGGATTTGGTAAAGATTTGGAAAATTCCTTCTGTAACAGCTCAGAAAATGTTCTTAGGGACCAAGAAAGCTCATTGTACTCCCACTAAAACACTGGCACATTCTGGAAACAGTCTCAAAGATAGATGAATCCCCAAAGAGAGAATCAGAAACTGAGCTCTCCTCAGAGTCTGAATCAGAAAATTCTGTCCCTTCGTGTTCCTCTTCAGATTCAGAATCTTGAATCTCTTCAAGAAAAAAGGTATGCTTCTTTTTTTTAACAGAAACCACTTAATAAGCTGGGTCAATAACCTAAATAAAATACTAAGACAAATACAGTAAACTATTCCTGTCTAAGGAAATATGAGTCAGGAAGATATTGTTTTAATGTTCCATTTCTTTTTGACAGGAAAAATAGGGCCAACAGTGTTATAAATGGCAGTAGCAGCTTCCTCAGGGATGGGCACAACATTCTTACAAAACAGGTAAGACTTCTCTGTTCCATCTCCCAATAACAACAAGAGTGGTTCTCTCTTGTGTCCACTGAGGGGACCTTAATAGCCACAGAGGATGTGGCTAACACCTGGTCGATAGTGGCCATAGGTGGCCCAACAGAGGGATCCAGGGTAAAAGATTAGAGGTTTTAGGTACAACAAATGGCTACAGCAGAGTCACCTACCTTTGGCTTTGGCAAATTGCTAGCATGCTCCAGTCATAAAGGCTTAATTTTTTTTCTTTTGTATGTTTTGTTTTTTTTTTTTTTTTGGCTGGAAGAAGGTCTGATAATGGGACCAACACTTTGTTCCATGGTCAAACCAAAAATGGTGCCTCTTTCCTGGGGAAAACAAGTAGCAAATGCCAGCAACATTTTTAAATCTTTAAAGGTCACTTTTTCCAACACAAATATGGATTAAAAAGCAATTTCAAACAATGAGCCAGCCCCCAAAAAAGTAAAAGACACACAATTTCTCAAAAGAAAAATGGCTATCAAATACTTTAAACAACTTTGAAACTGACAGGAAAAAAGCATTCTCATTTAAGTGTTCAATACTGTCTTGTGACAGTCCATTAAAACACAACCTCCTAGCTTTTAAATAACTTTTCTAAACAGGAAATTGTTAATAAACAAATAATTTTTGTAATGGAAGTTTTCTTCCTTGAAGGAAACTTATCACCCCAGCAAAGGAACAACACCAGCCACCCGTCGATCCTCAAAAACATCAGAGGCGCTTACTCTTCAGCTGCATGAAAGCACTCAAGGGCTTGGCACCCAAACCTATTGTTTTAGTCAGCTCAGCTCAACTAACTTTTTGTTTGCTTGGAAGGTGCCCTAAAGCTTTGGAAGCTGGCCAGCTGTTATAAGCTATTTCAGGATATAACCCTTATATCTTAAGCTACTGCAGCAGTGATCAATATGAAGAACATTTTATTATAACTAAACTAATAAACAGTGATATAGGTGACCTTATATCCCAGGTTAAGTTCATTGAAAGGGTTACCAAGGCCATCAATAAGGGGTATACAGTCCTCAATGTTTATCTGCACCTTACCAAGGCCTTTGATATTATCCACCATGTTGGGATTATTGATAAACTCTCCCAGCTCAGCCATGAACCTATGCACCTATTTACCCATACATAGATCCCTGGATTGGTAACTGGTTGTATGACAGAACTCATACTGTTAAGGGCCAGTGGTATTTGCTCTAAACATAAAAATGTTACTAGTAGTTTTTCATAAGGCTCTATCCAGGGTGTCCTCTTCTTTGGTAAATATTTATATGACATAAAAGCTAATATCAGTGGACTATAGCTAAAGTACCAAAAATTTCTGCTCCACAGTGGTTAAACAACTTTCCTCAAATTTGGCTTTGGTAGACTTTATTTGCCCTCTGAGTTGTTTGCTTAGTTTGATGAGAGTGCTTTTATCCTTTTGGATGCTGCACCTCCTAATTTTTGCCATGATTTTCTTCCTCCTGTTATACATCTGACTGATTTTGTGATTCCACCAGGGTGGCTTGTTTTTTGAGTTAGTACTGTACTTCTTCCTGGTGGGTACAGCTGCCTCTATGCAGTTATTAACACACTTGTACAGGGCTTCTCTGAACAGTTCTGTATAGGCAGGTGTATTCTCAGGGTTGATAGGGGATTGAAATTTTGCCAGGTTCTCACTTAATAGCAGGAGGTTAGCCTTAGAATAGTTCCTGAATATTCCTGGTTGAGCTGGGTGTCCAGGTTTTATTTTAACTTCAAAGAAGGCCATTTCGTGGTCTGACCTTACCAGGGAAGGCATTACAGTAGGGGTTGTGCAGCAGTCTCCCATATTAGTGAAGACCAGATCCAGTGTGGCTGCACTTCTGGTTGGTGTATTGACTATCTGGTCCAGGGCATTTGTGTTTACAAAATCCAGGAAACTCTGTGCATGTACGTTTGACATCATGTAGGATTTCCAGTTAATAGTAAGGTAATTAAAGTCACCCATGAATATGGTATTGGGTTGGATAGTTAGTGTGTCTAATAAGTTTAAATAGATGGTATGGGTTTCTTGGATCATAGAGGGGGACCTATAGCTTGCAAGGAAGTGGTACTGGATTTTACCTATGGTGATTTGAACATGGACCATCTCAAGTACACTGTCCTGTTTGTCCAGCCTTGAAGTATATATATTTTTGATGTAAACAGAGACACCTCCACCATTATTCCCTGCCTGTGAAGTAGCTGGTCTAACAGACTCTGAGAGAGGAGATACAGGAAATGTTGGAACTAGGGGTAATTCAGGAGTCCAGCAGTCCCTGGGCCTCCGCAGTGGTGCTGGTATCAAAGAAGGATGGCAGCACCAGGTTCTGTGTGGACTACAGGAAATTAAATAGTCACACAGAATCAGATGCTTACCCCATGCCTAGGGCAGATGAAGCCCTAGAGCAGCTGGGCGGGCTAAGTATCTTACCACTATTGATCTTACCAAGGGTTACTTGCAGATGTCCTTGACTCCCAGTGCTGGAGAAAGATCAGCCTTTGTGACTTACCTTGGCTTGTATGAGTTCATGAAGATGCCCTTTCTGATGAAAAATGCCCAAGTGACTTTCCAGGGGCTGGTAGATCATATCCTAGCAGGAGCAGGAGATTTTTCTTTTGCTTACCTAGATGATATTGCCATCTGCAGCCATTCCTGGAAAGAGCACCTTCAGCATGTCAGAGAGGTGCTGGACAGACTACAGAGGGCAGGGTTGACCATTAAGCCAGGCAAATGTCAGGTGTGTATGACAGAGGTCTCCTACCTGGGACATAGAGTGGGGAGTGATAAGATCTGACCAGAATCTGCCAAAGTGGAAGCCATTCATGCATGGCCTGCCTGTGTTACCAAAAAGCAGGTAAAGGGATTCCTAGGGACAGCAGAGTACTACAGAAAGTTTGTCCCCAATTATAGTATCATAGCTGCTCCCCTCACAGACCTGACAAGGAAAAGTAGGCCAGATAAGGTAGTGTGGACCCAATCATCTGAGCAGCCTTTCCAGAAGCCTAAAGGAGCTTTGGGAGGACCCCTTGTGTTAGTCAGTCCAGACTACAGCAAATAATTTGGTGTGCAGTTAGATGCTTCAAACCATGGGGTGGGCACTGTACTTATCCTCAGAGGGAGATGAGCACACAGTGGTATATCTCAGTCATAGGCTCCAACCCAGGGGGGAATGATATGCAGCTGTAGAAAAGGAGTGCCTAGCCATAGTGTGGGCAGTGCAGAAACTTCAGCCTTTCGGACAAGCAAGCAAAATACCAAGATACTAAGGTGGAGCATAGGGTTGCAAGCATATGATATGACAGTGCAGTGGGGTTAGCAATGCCAATGCAGATGGGTTGACAAGACAGGGAATGGGCTAAGGTATTCCCAGATAAGCTCAACCCTCTCAAGCAGCATTTCTCAAGGGGAACTTGAAAAACTAGCTTGAGTTTTCGGGGTGGAGGGGGATTGTGATGTTGCCAACCCAGCTAGCTGGAATTTTGTAAATAATTCTATGTCATTTGTGAATATTGCTATGATTTATACAGACCTGTATATTATATACTGAGCTTTAAGAATGTAACCACATTGTACCCTACTGGAAAATAACAGAAATGTATATAAACTATATACCTGTGCAAACTTATGTTTGAATAGCAGAAGCTGAAACATGCAGAGTTAACTTGAAAAACATCAAGAAAATAAGTTGAAATCAAAATGTTTTACAGTTGTGTTATCTCTTGGTTTCAGTGCAGCAAGCAAACACAATGTCTAGAGCTAGAAGTGTTTCTATTCTCTTGAAAGTCATTTTAATTACTGGGTTTAAAATGTAAAGTGTTTTATTGCTTCCTAGCAGCTACATCTGAGAGATATGTACTTCTCAAACAGAGATGATAAAATTCTGTTGGTATCTGTTAGTCTGGGAACTGAAGTCAGGTGACAAAGAGTGATGTCATGACCCAGCAGTAATGTTTATTAGTAATTTAAGAACTCTCTCTGAGAAAGACAGTGCATTTTGTATCTTGTATTGGACCTAGAAACATCCGTTCATCATCATCTGCATTTGCCTTGCTATTAGTAAGTAAGCAGGGTACAGTAATCTCTCTTAGATTTAGATAGGAATATAGTAAAGATTAGTTTAGATGTTTTCTCTATTTATTTGAGACTGTCCTGCAATATTGCTTTAAAATATTTCCTGTGATGCTGAACTCTGCAATTACTGTGTTGTTTGACTATTGTCTTGTTCTTTTATAATTTATTATTAAATATATTTAAACCTATCTTTCTGGCTGAAATTTGTGAGACATATTTAAGGTCTTAGAGTACTTGCATATGTATCTGGTGCCACTGTACAGGCTACTCCTAAATAGCCTTGGCCTTGGTCAGAGAATAATTTGGATAATAGTAACATTACACAGTAGATTGGTCACCTTTTGTAAGGGCCTTTATAGTAGCTGATAAGTAGACATTGGTAGAATTGATAACTACCTCATAGTCTGGGCAGAAGGGGACATAGCTAGTAAACCTGTACCAGCCTTCCCCAGATATGTGTGTGTTTGTATATAAATCAAATCTAAAAGTGTGTACATGTCAGCTACTTGGGTAGGGACACAAAGCACTGGTTGGACAGAGAGGGTGCTGGAGACCTTGGCTTGACCCCTCAGCTGAGATCTTAACCCTATAGCTGTGCCAGTGGGGAGTCTTATTGGGGATCTGGAGAAAGTGGGAGTAACCAGCCTCAGACTGACTGTGATCTCTGTGTTCTCTTAAGGGAAAGTGTACTTTACTGTGTATGTACTTGTCATCCTCCCATTGTGTACATCCCTCACTGTTGCCAGTGATGAGGATTTAGGCTCCTTGATTACTGGGCTAGTGCAGGGGTGTCACACCATGCCATACATTATTAAATGCAAAGAATATCTTTGTGTAGTGGTTTTGTTCTTTGACATAATAATTTCAGTGCCTGTTTTACTCTGCACTTGTTTCTGTCCTGAGCTGACACTGAAACTGGTCATTTGTGATCAGTTCTCTAGCCTGGGTTACGCACTCAAGCAAATAAACAAACACATACGTACACAAACAAACAAATAAGTAAATAAATAAGAATAGCATCAGTAAAGGTTGCCATGCCTTCCATGATAAAACACAACTCAATAAAATGAGATTATCCAACACTGTGACCACACAAAAACATATGTACCATTCTGTTGCCTTATGTATCATATTGTATTGCATCCTCTGTCTAGCAGGGTGTGTGATGTATCAAAAGAACACTATTGCAATCCTGTTATTTTTTACTGTGATTGTCTAAAGATCCCATTTATCCTATTACCAAACAATATGCAAATAAATTATAATGTGTTAATACACTGATTACCTGTATTTTGCAAGTAATATCCAAGTATTTGTACAATAACAGAGAAAATGTGTGGTACGTATTACCAGAAATTATGCTACCCAATAAGGAGAACAAATCATGTGGTACTTAAAATGAGCAAAATGCTGGGATGTACTCAAAAGGAAGAACAGCAGGTGGATGAGGTGATTACGCTCATTTACAAGTCTCTGTTTAAACTATACCAGATCTGTTACAGTCATTATAAGGGATCAGGCCACAAAAGGAAAACTTAGTTGTGAGAAATGTTCCAGAAGGCAATTTTAAAATCAGTTATTGACAGCACATTCCTTCTATACAAACACACTAATTCTGTAAAAAGTATCTTTAGCAAGATATGTTTATTCTTATACAGAAAGTATAGTTTCATTTGGCAGTTTACAACTTTATTAAAATATATCAACATTCATCATTCCTGGTCTTATTTCCTATAATGCTAACTTCACATTATGTGCACCTCAGTCCACCTACTATTGCAACATGTTCCACTTTATTGAACCTGCTGTTTCTTTGCATGTCACGTTAACAGAGCTTCCATGAATTTAATTTGCATGCATCTACAGTACAGCTAACATTACTTTGCATATTCTGTTAGTCTGCCTGTCAGTTGCACACAAGCTGTTTTACTACACCTGCCACTGCATTACAGGCTTCCTCAGCTCACTTGACAAGCCAATACCCTGCATGCACTTTTGTATGACATCTGTTACTTTATGAGTTTGTGTAGCATTTGCAGCACTAATATACATACATATATATATATATATATATATATATATGCTTCCACTTCACAAGATCGAATTACTGAAAGCACGAAACTCAGAAGATCGAGTTCAAAATCTCGAGTTTCAGTAACTTGAAATTGTGAACGGGCAGTGTAAAAAATTAGATTAAGGGTTTTACTTACCTTTTTGTAGGGGGCTGGATCCCTCTGTACTGTTCCTTCCTTAATGTGCAGGTTTCATGGCCGCACTTCAGCGGAAGAATGGAAAGTGTCCGGTTGTGCGTTTATACATATAGTGCATAATGATACATTTCCAACTCCTTTGCTGTAGTGTGATCTTGGAGTTGGTATATTTCAGTAAGGGAGTGTGGGGGGTGCAGGGGGGTGCAGCCCCCCTGCAAAAACATTAGAAAAAGTATTTTTTACTTTCCTTTTGTGGCCCTTCACAATTTCGAGTATATGAATACTCAAGATTTTGGGCTTGGGCTTATGAGTTTCAAGTATTCATATATTCGATCTTGTGAAGGGGAACTATATATATATATATATATATATATATATATATATATATATATATATATATATATATAGTATGACTGATATTACTTCTCATGATTCTTTAACAGGTCATTATTTAGATGCTCCTTTAGAATGGCATTAATTCTTTAGACAGGTTTCTGTTACTATACTTCCATTTTTTGTTTAGACCTTAAGCTTTTAAACCAGATCTGTACCATTTTCCTCTAAAGCCCGTTTCCTGTATCAGCTTCTACACAAGTGTAGACCTAACAAAACCTGTCTCCCCTTTAACATTATTGTAAGGGTTGCCAAAACTGGAGTTTTGTTTCAAAAGCTTCTTCTTTGTGGTTCATGCAGTACAACATATAATCATAGCATAGACATTGTCAACAGTCAGTTTCTGCAGAAACTGTATAAAAAAGGCACAAAAGCTGTAGCTTCATATTCTCATAGGAGATAATCATAAGACAGACAGCCACAGCTTTAAAAGTAAGAGAGAATCAGTCTAAGTAACACACTATTATCCTTAAAAGGGATGCACTTCTGAAACCCTGCTTTAGAAAATGCCCTTAGATTATACATTTATATACAAGTATCTACACAGAACTGACAAATTATTAACTGCTAATATCTACCTTTCAAAGAATGACTGTTATTCCTATTATGCCTAGACAACTGCATTACACCTGACTTACTTTAAGAAAAACATTAGTTATAGACAATGTGTTAAAGTGGTCTAGATGGTGAGAGCGTGTTGCTCTAAATTATAGCCTCATAGCCTTGTGTGTGTGTGTGTGTGTGTGTGTGTGTGTGTGTGTGTGTGTGTGTGTGTGTGTGTGTGTGTGTGTGTGTACTCATGTCTGTGTGCACAGAATTATCTTGGGTTACATTACTGTGGCACAGAAAGGCATTAGACTGAGAGCAAAGTGGCTAAAATGCTTTAAAAATACTACAACATGTAGTATGTGCATTACAATGCTGCGAGAAGATACAGATGCATGGTCTGTTCTTCATTTCTGATCAGTCTAGAATTCATCAAATTACCACTATTTCTGTCCAGGACAGAATCCATTTGAGCTCTAAATTAATTTGTCACCAGAACTCAGGCATTTGTTTGACAAACATATAATGTGTTCCTCCACTCCTGTAATATAGTTACATCAAATGCTGGTAAATTAATACCACTTATAGTTATTTATTTCATATAACAGGGTTTGTATCTCATTTTCATTGTCAGGCATTCTTAGTTTAGAAGGTGTCTACCTAGCTGGTGGCATAAATGATAGAGTGATGACTATGGTCCAGATGACCCACATTCAATAAATAGCTCAGGTGACAGAAGTTACAGGTAGTAAACAATGATATCTAATAGCCCTTTGCAGACATATGACTTCATGTCAGTGCCTCCTTTGTTTTAACATACTCCAAAAATTGTATCTTGCATTTCGTATTGTTTTATTCAGGAAACGGAGATGCAAGAACACAAATTGTATCTTGCATTTTATGTTGTTTAATTCAGGACACTGAAATAAAACACTCATCTTTGCTCTCTTCTCAAAGCCTAACCATCGCTACAAGATGCCAGCATCCTTACAGTAATAATGTTCTGAACATCAATTAACTGGCCACTAACAAGCAGAATTACAAGTAATGATTAGAGATTCTTGTCTGTTGCTTAATATACATCTATTTCCAGGACTATATCCAGAACAAGGCAGCCTGGGCAGCTACCCAGGCTTTGGTACTGGCTGGTGGGCCCAGTCATTAACATTTATTGAATAAAAAAGTACAAATTTATTACTGGGTTGCTAGATATTAAGTTAAAATGTCCAAAGTGCTGGTCTTGCAAAGAATTCCAAATTCTGGCTTGGCAACAGCATCAGTCTCACTGACAATGCATTCCAGCCCAGCTCCTCTTTCATTGGTAAACTACTGAGTCATTGAGAAGGGATGCAAAGCAAATGAGGGGAAATGGAGTGTTTGATATTGAGCAATGGAGCATTGTCACATGAAGGTAACAGCAAAGAAGCATATTTCAATCCGGGTACTTCTTTGCAGTAGCAATGCAATGAATAAACTATCAGTTTTTCTTGATGACATAGGAGTCAGTCTTTTGCAGCATTTTAGTCCAGGTACTGCTTTATTTAAACCACAATGTGTGGTATGTGTGTGCAATGCTCCAGTTAGGGGCACTTTCTAGTTAAGTGAGTTGTACAGAGACAAGCCCTGTACATTAGCTATAGGAATCAAGATCTGTAATCCTTTGCACCAACTACTAGACCTCTGTTAACTTCTTTGGCAAAATATATGTTGATGCAAAACCTGTAGATCTGTTAACTTTTAAGTGAACAGTCTGCTTTAATCTGCCTCCAGATTTACAAAATATTTCTTCATACTTCATATTTATGCTCTGTCCCTGAGCAAGTCACTTAACTATATGATACTTTGGATCAACCAGGAATTTGCAGCCTCCAAAATGTTCCCCAGATGGCAAACTTGGTAACTACATAGGAACCAGAGCAATTATGGTGTAAAAGAAGGAAAGTTGATTGTAGTACATGGCAGCATCATTACATGGACCATGTTCTTTAGATGTGATCATTGTCCTGTTGAATGTTGACAGTGCATTTGTTGTATAGCTGTGAATAAATTGGACAGTGGGAAGGCTGTGAAATTAATGTTAAAATTTTAACTATGAATGCATTTTTAATGTAGCTTTTTTTAGACACACGTGTGAAATGCACTGTGTTTGGGCTACAAAAAATTGTCTAGTACTTTGTGCAGATAAATAAGGCTATGAGCTGTTAAATACCTCCTTCCTGTAGTACATGGTTCGATTCCTTCGGCTTCCATTTGTCTTTTATGTGACTTTATCAAGTTTCTTTACCAGATATTACATTTGTGCTGTTCCTGAAAAGGGACACTTGTGTCCAGCGGTCTTTCCTAGGCTGTTCACAAATGCATTACATATTTGTCCTTTGCATTCCTGCAACCTTCACATAGTAATTACTACTTCACTATATGCTATTTAAATATGAATCCCAGCACATCTCTTGCAATTTAATAGGTTTCCAGATGCATTTTATTGAAATGTGATTTTCAAGGGAAGAGGAGTTTATTGTTTCTCATGCTAAGTCTGTTTTAATGTAAGAGTGTTTTGTTTTATTTTGCTTAGAAAATGGCTGTGTTGTTTTTTTTTTGTTTTTTTTTTTGTAAAATTTGAAATAAAATTTTAAATGTAATCCAAATTGTAAAAGTAAAGAAGAAAATGGTATGCACACTGACAAGTTTGAAAAGTGTTTATGGTAACTGGGCAGAGACAGTCAAATAATGGGGTATTAATATGACTGGTGGGGGCCTGGCTCATTACCTTGCATAGTGCCCCATTTGCTCACAAGCAGCTCTGGATGAGTATGCTGCAACAATACAGCATTATTAATTATTCAAATAGGCCAGATCTGTACTGAGTTATGTCCAATAGGATGGCTGTCCTTGATGACAGAGAAGACATAGGGACATCAAAAATGAGATGCAGGTGTCCTGCAAGCATTAACAGTATGTTGTATGCAGTAATATTTCTGGGTTTTGTATGAATTGTGAGTTATTAAATAAAAGCTGCTGTAGCATTAAATTGTCTTTAATTATTTTACTTTATTCATTGAAGCAGGTCTGTGTTGCTCTGCAAAAGTTTAACCTACAGTTTTTATAACTAGATCTTGATTATAAAATGTGAGTGATGGAGTGTGTCATTGCAAACTCTCCACTTATATCGCATTTCAGTTACTCAGTTCCATTTAAACTAGTCTTGATCTCACACATCTGCTGGCTGTGCAGCTTCCAGTCATTACTACACATGCCTACAGTGATTGACACTAGTGTGCAGTCAGTGGTTTGCAAATGTATCATTGATATTATTGTCTGCTCCACCATTTGTATAGCACTAAAACAGTAGTTAAAACTCCCTTTTATAGGTTCTTAGGTTCATAGGTGTTTACTAGGCTAATGGCCACAGGGGCCTTCTTAAGCCTCTGACAAGTTCTGATACCCTTAATAAGTGTAAACATGGGCCTGGGAGATGAACCATTTACAGGTTACCTGTTTGCATTAGAGACATAGGTGCCAAACCAGGGATGAATTTCTGGTTTCCTGTCAAATTGTCGAAATTGCACTTGAATTGTGTTAGGGAGGAACTTTGCTTCACATGGATGAGGAGCCTGTCCCATAGATGGGGGTGTCTCTGGGATACATACCTATCTCTCCAGCAGGTCTTATTTATATCACAGGCAAAAGTTAAGTCCTTAGAATGGGTAATTCTGCTACTGTTTGTCTTGTGGATATGCAGGAGGTACATAAGAGTAGGGTCAGACAACGCCTTGTATTCCAGGCATAGATCTCCCCTCAAAAGTGTGTAGGAGACAGAATAAAGGGATAGGGCCTTGAGGCAGTCTGCATAGCACATATTACTTATGCCCTGTATTCTTTTAGTGAGGAACCTCTGTGGACATTCTAGTTGCTGGATATGTCTGGTTTGGTACATACCAAAGAGTGCATTGTACTCAATGATAGGTCTGATAAATGCCGAATACAGTGGAATGATGACTTCCTTGGATTTAGATGCCATACCTCTGTTTATAGGTTGTGCAACATAGAATGACTTCCTCACCACTTTAGACATGTGATGATCAAAGGTTAGATTACTACCTATGCATGTACCTAAGTCCCTGATTACTGAGTCAAATCTAATGGGTATGTTGTCAATATGATAGTTACCAGGGATGGATGACTTCCCAAAGGATATTATTATGCATTTCTTGGCATTTAGTTTTAGTCCATGGCTCTGACACCAGTTATTTGTCTGTGTCAGTCCCTCCTGGAGAACATTTCTGTCAGTGTGAGATTCAATGACAGCTCCTAATTTGCAATCATTTATAAATTTAGTCAGCCACAGACCATTGACATTGGCCTTGACTTCCGAGAAGTAAATGACAAAAAGGAGCGGTCTAAGGACTGATCCCTGAGAGACTCCACTTGTGACTGGCCATTTGTAGAGGTGGACTCCTCAATTCTAACTTCCTGGGTCCTGCTTTGAGCCAGTTGGCTATCCACCAGGTGACATATGGGTTTGTACATAACCAGTTGAGTCTGCCAACAATGCCTGAGTGGGGTATTGTGTTAAATGCCTTGGACAGGTCGGGATAGAGAGGGTGAATGATTTTGCCCTCATTCATTGCTTTGGTGACCTTCTCAAAGAAGTCCACCATGTTGAGCAGGCATGATCTGCCCTTGATGAAACCAAACTGGGTTGGGTCCAGTGTCTGGAGGTTTACTATATCTTTATTGATCATTTCCATGGCAATTCTTTCCATAACTTTACATATAAGACTAGCGAGACTTATAGGTGTGTAGTTTCCAGGATCTGTAGATGGCCCACCTTTGTGCAGAGGAGGCGACTGTTGCCTTTCTCCATTCATGAGGCACGAAGCCTGTTTGGAGACTACATTTAAATAGTAATTCCAGAGGGCCTGATAGGTCATGTTTCATGCAATTTAGAAGGCATCTTGGGATATTGTCTGGGCCCATTGATGCAGTATTCTTGGTCTTAGAGAGAACATTAATGACCTGTTCCCTAGAGATAGTAGGGAGAGTTATATCTGATGATATTTTCTGAGGGAAGGTTGAGGGGGAGAAAGGAGTAAAGTTTGAGATGAATTTATCAGCCAGGAGGTTTGCTATATCTTCTTTCTCAGTATAGGTGGCTCCATTTACAATGAGCTCTGCACACAATTGTGTATTGCCTTTGAGGTTGTGGACATAGGTAAAGAATATTTTGGGATTGTCCTTGTCCTGGGAGGCCAAACTTGCCTCAAATTTGGCTTTGTAGACTTTATTTGTCCTGAGTTGTTTATTTTAGTTTGATGAGAGTGTTTTTATCTTTCTGGGTTCTGCACCTCCTCATTTTTGCCATGGTTTTCTTCCTCCTGTTATAGATTTGACTGCTTTTGTGATTCCAAGAGAGTGGCTTGTTTTTTGAGTTGGTTCTGTACTTCTTCCTGGTGAGTACAGCTGCCTCTATGCAGCTATTAACATGCTTGTACACTTGTACATGGTTTCTGTGAACAGTTCTGCAGAGGCAGAAGTGTTCTCAGGGTTTATAGGGGCTTGAAATTTTGTCAGGTTCTCACTTAATAGCAGGAGGTTAGCCTTAGAATAGTTACTGAATATTCCTGGTTGAGCTGGGGGTCCAGGTTTTATTTTTACTTCAAAGGAGACCATTTTGTGGTCTGACCTAATCAGGGAAGACATTACAGTAGGGAGTGTGCAGCACTCTCCCATATTAGTGAGGACCAGATCCGGTGTGGTTGCACCCCTGGTTGGTGTATTGACTATCTGGTCCAGGGCGTTAGTGTTTACAAAATCCAGGTGTATTTGTGCATGTACGTTTGATGTCATATAGGATTCCCAGTTAATAGTGAGGTAATTAAAGTCATCCATGAATATAGTATTGCATTGTATGGTTAATGTGTCTTGTTGTTTGTCTTTTCGGCTTTTCCCGGTTAGGGGTCGCCACAGTGGAACTCTGGTCCGCTAATGATTGGCAGTCAGTTTTTTTATGGTGTCGAGTTACCAGCCCGACACCCAACCTTCAGCGAAGGCACGCCCATTCACGCATGTCTTTTGGAGGCGACTCGACTATGGGGAGGACATGCAGACTCCACACAGAAGGCACTCCAGCCGAGAATCAAACAGGATAACCTCTTGCTCTGAGGTAATAATGCTACCACTGTACTACCGCGGATTGTCTGGTTAGTGTGTCTAATAGGTTTAAATACATGCTATGGGTTTCCTGGGTCATAGAAGGGGACCTATAGCTTGCTAGGAAGTGGTATTGTATTTTACCTATGGTTATTTGAACATGGAGCAGCTCAAGTGCATTGTCCTGTTTGACCAGCCTTGAAGTATATTTATTTTTGATGCAAGCAGAGACACCTCCACCTTTAGTCCGTGCCTGTGAAATAGCTGGGCTAAATGTGTGGGAGGCATTATAACCTTGCACTGTTGATATGTTCTCCATGGCTTTAAACCACATCTCAGGGACCACACAGACATTAGCATCCTCTAGGTTAAAAAGAGCTTCCACAGAGTGAAGTTTTTGTCTAGGCTCCTAGCACTGAGCAGTAATACTTTTAGATTTTCTTGGTTTTGATTTGTTATGTCGGAAGAATGTTCAGTTTGGCATTGCCTAAAAAATGCGTTATGGAGGAAGACAATGTTTTAGCTAATATTCAAAAGCCTAGAGGGGAGAGGTGCTGACCATCCCTAGCAAAGCAGCATGGTCTGTTGACCATCTCTTCCACGCTGACAAATACTGCACCCCCTTAGAATGACACCAGAAATAAAGCCAATTATTAAAGTCAGTCATCTTTTGTTCATATTATTGCATCATCCCTGGACAAGGTAAAATGCTGCTCAGTGCTAGGCTCATACCAGCCTGAGACACATATTCCAAGAGCTCCATGATGTCTCTCTTCATATAGTCTAGGAGGTACATCTCAGTTCATTTACTCCCACATGGACTATGACTGAGTCATATTGGTAATTGTGGTCCAATTACCTGAGTGCATGTGTAATGTAGTGGATCCTAGCCAGGGATAAGCAACTGACTGTAACTTTCTCCTTACTCAGCCTGGTGAGAGAGACATCAGTGTGTCTCACAATGGAGTCTCTATGACTAGGATGTTGGATTGTGCGTTAACTTGCCTTATGGGCTTAGAGGTAGAGGCTCCATATGATGTAGCTCTATGTGTTGATGTTGGTGTTGTTTTGATAGAGTGTGTTTGGGGCTGCTGAGGGTATTTCTTGTGTGTATTTTGTCTAGGAGTTCTTTGTAGTTTAGGAAGGCTACTTGTAAGTGCTTCAATACTGTGGGTCTGCATGTCTGCTTTGAATTGTGAATGATGGGTGCAGCCTGTGTACTACTGACAACCTTATTGACATTAGGAGTACCTTTATGTGAGAGATTTGCCTCCAGTGATGTTGTGTAAATGCATCTTTCACATACCATATCAGCTTGTCTGAGAATTAACTGGTTGTCAGTAAACATCAGGCAATTTCTACATTGCCTTAGGATGCCCATATCCACCAAGCCAATAACTGAGACAGTAGGAAAGTTCATATCCATGTAAACAAACCCTTTTTTATTGATTAGACTGATGGAGTAAGAATATCAGTCACTGTATGGAATATCTGGTTTGCAACTATGTGGATAGTGCTTGTCTCTGCAAACTAGTTGTCCTGTGTGCAACTAGATATTGGAGAAATTTCAATTGTGCTTTTACAGGAAAAATGTCCCTCAAGGTGTCTGAGTCTGTACAGAGCACTGCCAAACACTTGAGGGGAAACTAATACGTAGACTCTGAAAATTTAAGGATGAAGTATTTAGGCAGATATTCTGAAGTTAGAAACAAATCAAGCAGAACTTACTGAAAACAAATAAATTAGCTTATCAAGAATGATGAAAAGAGGGGAGTTGCATGGATGGCTACTGCCTGGCTATTATTAATGCTGGTCTCACCACAGCTTCACTGTTGGATATAATACTCCTTTGCTTCTTCTTTCACCAGAAGCAAAATGTCAGCACCAATCACAAGAACAGAAGCAAGCCACAGCCTGTTCAGTGATCCACAGTCTTGTCCCAGATAATGCAAGGGTCTGTATGCTTGTAGCCTTTTTCTGGTAGATGTCTTGAACTGCAAACAGACCAGTCAAGCATGTTAAGCACAGACACACACTCTCCAGCCAGAACCAGTCAGGAATCAATGTACTCTGCTCCTACTCTCACGAGGATTAGAATTTAAGCACAGATTCCAAGCTGTCACCTATAAAGCAGTTATTAGGCTTTCTGATGATCAGCAGTCTCCAGTCTTAATGGGAAACAGAATGTTAGAAGTACTGTTGTGGATGCAGATTGTTTCTGTGAAGTGGATACAGGTTACTGAAATGTTCAGTGTGCAGAATCACTGGTTTTGATATAGAAAAATACTCAACACCTCTCAAAATTTAATCATGAATCAATTTTATCTGCTCTAAATTTACTTAACTGCACTGTTCTAAAAGCCTTGCCATCAGATGAGGTAGAAGAAAGGCTCAATTCAACCTGTTTAAGCATTCTAGACAGCATTGCACCACTATGTGGAAAGATGGAAAAATCTAACTGTGCCCCTTAGTTTACTAATCAAAGTAGAAATCTTATGCAAAATAGAGGCAAGGCATGGAAAGCCTGGCAGAAACTTAAAAATATATAAAATCTACAACGCTTCAAAGAAGTTTGTAACCTTACCAAAAAGCAAGTCAACATTGACAAGGAACAATACTATTCTGATTTGCAAACAACCTTGGATACAACCCCAAAACATTCTGATTATCTGTTAGATTTTACACGCAACCACAGATATAACTCAAAAAACTTCTGGTGATCCATTAAACACATTTTACACCTAGGAATTGACAATGACCCTAACCCTTGTCCCAGTGATTCTGTCTTAGAAACAGACATCAAGTTTAACTCATACTTCATTGATAGCATAGTTGCCCTCACCAGTGAACCCTTTCCTGACTCCCCCTACTCAAGTCTACCCCATGCACTAATATCCCCACCCACACACTAAAACAATCTACCTTCTTAATAAAAAAAACTCATCCAAATTTAAACCATGCTCACTGTCGGTCAATAACCTTCTTGCAGAATACCTCAGAATTGCTGTTAATGCCATTGCATATATATAGTCTCCTTCCTTATAAACAGGTAACTGCAGGAATCATGCATTCCTACCATTTGTAAAAGATGCCATATTATCCCTCTTCACAAAGGTGATACTTCAACTGAGCTATCTAATTTCAGACCCATTGCCATTAAGCCCCCCCCCCCCCTTGACAACACAAATATTGGAAAAATGTGTCCATAAACAACTACTACAACATCTCTAAAGGAATAACTGGTAACTAATACTCAACATGGTTTTAGACCTTTCCAAAGAAAAACAGCTGCCATCCTAACTTTTACAGATAGCATAAGTAAAGTCAAGGATGGAGGTAAACTCACATATTCCTTATTCCCAAACTTAGCAAAACCTTTTGACACTGTGTCTCATAATAAGCCCTATTACAAATGTATACAAATGGATATCTCATAAACTGCTCTTCAGTGCTTTAATAATTACTTGGCACAATAAAAGTAAATTTTTACTCCTTGAAGGCTTTTCAGCCGAGACGTCAGAGTATTCAGTGCTTCTATTAAATTTATTTTGGTTTTCTGGCCGTTGTATTTTCTTTGTATGAACCAGCTTGCCTTTATCCACAGCTCTGGTGACTGTCTCAAAGAAGCCAACCAAGTTGAGCAGGCATGATCTATCTTTCACAAAATCAAAATTTGTGGGATCCAGAGTTTGGAGATTCCCTATATCCTTGTTTATTAGGTCCATGATGTTGTCTTCCATAGCTTTGCATATCAGACTTGCCAGGCTAATGGGGTGATAGTTCCCAGGGTCTGTAGTCACTTTGCTTTGTGGAGATGGATGACTGCAGCAGTGTGCCATTCAGTAGGGACAAAGCCAGAGGTGAGGCTATGACTGAACAGGGCACACAGGTGAGGTGCCAGTTCACTTTGTAGTTCATGTAGAACACAGCCAGGGATATTGTCAGGTCCCATAGAAGCTGCATTCCTGGCCTTGGACAGTGCTGTTTTAACCTGTGCAGCAGTGATACTGGGTGTCTGGCAATCTACTGGTATTGTGATTGGTCCTTTGGGGTAAAGTTTGCACTGAATCTGTCGACCAGTATATTGGCAATATCTGTTGGCTCGATTTAGGAGGTACCATTGTGCAGTAGCTCAGAGCAAATCTGGGTATTGCCATGAAGATTCTTTACATAAAAAAAAAAAAAAAAAAATTTGCACTTCATCTGCCTTACTGTATTTGTGTTTCTTCCTACTTTATTACCTTATTTTGCTTTTGCCTCTTTTAACATTTTAAAGTGGAACCTGTGTGTTGAGAGATAGCCTTACAAGACTATCTGCAAATATATAGAGCTGAGTATATTTTTCTGTATTATTCTGTATTATAGAGCTAAATTGTTGCTTAGATATCTGTTGTCTTACTGTTCTGGAAATATACAGAGATCAGTATATATTTTTTTGGTTTTATAATTTGCACTCTGATTCCTCACATCTCTGTTGAAACTGGTCCCCCCCTGTTCTTGGTTGTAGTTTAAATGTGGTGGCTTTTGCAGTGCCTGCCCCACTGTAGATTTGATCTAGGACACTCCCCCAGTCCCATCTCTTTACCGCATTCTACCTAATAAACCCTTTCTGCACTTGCTTTTAGTCCTTTTTAATTTAATTACATTTTTTCAAACTGTGTGTGGACTAATATTGCTACATACTCAAGTGTGCCAGCTTACACTGCAAGTGAATTGTTTTTACTACTGTTTTTGCTACTTTTCTGGAAAAAAAATGTATCTGCTTTTACTGTATTTGTGTTTCTTCCTACTTTATTTTGCTTTTGCGTCATCTTAAAAGTACTCAGTTGTATTTATTACTGCTTGGTGTATCTCATTCTAAGCCTTTTAGTTTAAGCACTTGGGCTTCAGACCAGTTGTTTTACATTAAGAAGGTTTGTGGTCTGCACTGTGGTGGCAGAACAGGTAGCTTACATCCATCTAAGTTGGGAACTGCTGATTGAGGGCTCAGTGTCTGTTATTCTAAAAGTTTATTAATTCTGGTTTAAGCACTTGGGCTTCAGGCCAATTATTTTACATTAGAAGGGTTCGTGGTCTGCACTCTTGTGGGAGGAGAGGCTGGACTCTGCCCTTCTGAGCTGGGAATTTCTGGTTAAAGACTTATAGTGCCTGCATATTTGAACTGCTTCTTACTGAAATTGGTACACCTTGTTTGCTGTAGCATAGACTAGATCCAGGCCTGCTGAATCTAGCTTTGTTTGTATAACTTGAGCACTAATCCAGGCATTCTTTAAAGTATTCAATTGTATTTATTACTGCTTGGTAGTAACTTGATTAAAGTGTAGCTATCATTCTAAGTCTTTTGGATTAAGCACTTGGGCTTCAGACCAGTTGTTTTACATTAGGAAGGTTTGTGGCCTGCACTGTGGTGGCAGGACAGGTAGCTTACATCCTTCTAAGTTGGGAACTGCTTATTGAGGGCTCAGTGTCTGTTATTCTAAAAGTATATTAGTTCTGGTTTAAGCACTTGGGTTTCAGGCCAGTTATTTTAAATTAAGAAGATTCGTGGTCTGCACTCTTGTGGGAGGAGAGGCTGGACTCTGCCCTTCTGAGCTGGGAATTTCTGGTTAAAGGCTTATAGTGCCTGCATATTTGAACTGTTTCTTACTGAAATTGGTACAGCTTGTTTGCTGTAGCATAGACTAGATCCAGGCCTGCTGAATATAGCTTTGTTTGTATGCTTGTTGTTTGTTTGCTTGTTATTTCCCTGAAACGCTACTTCCACCTAAAATGCGGCTTTTCAGTGCTTCTGCGGATCCCTAGTGATATCTGCATTGCTTACTGTACTTATTTCCTTGTTTCACTTGAAAGAAAGTTACTGTTTGTCATTTTTGCATTTAAGATACCTGTAACACATTGCATTTAAGTTACCTGGCACTTGCCCACTAAAGCAATTATATAAGTCAGCACTAAAAAATTAAAAGCACTACACCCTCACAAACTCCCCTTGAGTACCTTCTTCCCCATTATCCCTTTTTTTTCAATTATAAAGGAATTCCCAATACTATTCTAGCATGTCCAAAGGTCAGTTGTCAATCTCCTCTCCGGTCCAACTGGTGAATCTGGGAATCTTGAGGCAATGTTACAACTGCCTCATGTATACAGACAACCCTCTCCTCCTCCCAACAAATTCCAACACATGTGAGAGATGCAACCATATAGCCATACTGGAGGCTAAGCTCTCTCAACTCAGTACTGGTGTAACCAGTCAGGAGGAGAAGGAAACCACACTCACTACAATTCCAGTCTCACATAGACCTACCACGACAGCAGACCAAACACATAAACACACAAAAACATACTCGGAGGCTCTAAATAAAAATCTGCCTAAGCAGCAGAGACCTCCAAAGCAGACACCCAAGCAACCGCTACCCCAAAACAAAACACGTACAACACATAGCTCACAAAGCCAGTGTGCTGAACAGTCACAGCCCTTAAGGCTAAAGAACACACCTGATACACTTGTAAAAGGTGACTCTATCGTCAGGCACACTGACGTCCCACTCACCAGGCTGAACAAGGAGAAGGTCACAGTGAGCTGCCTGTCGGGCGCTAGGATCCACCACATAACACAAGCACTCAGGTCACTCCAAGGCAAGTACAAATATGACTCAGTCATTGTCCATGCTGGTGTGAATGACGTGAGATGTACCTCCCTGGCCTACAAGAAAAGAGACATAGAGGAGCTCTCTGAGCATGTAGCCCAGGCCGGTATGACCCTGACCTTGAGTAGCATCTTACCCTCACCAAGAATTATGCCACAATATGAAGACAAGATGATCAATTTCAACAATTGGCTTAAGTATTGGTGTCATTCAAAGGGGATCCAATGCCTGTCAGCCTGGGATGACATGCTCGACAAGCCACGATGCTTCGCTAGGGACGGATTGCACCTGTCACCCCTGGGCTTTCAGATATAGGCAAAGACTCTTGCTACCCCCATAGTGCCTTTTTTAGGCAAGGCTGAAAAGACAAACCCACATCCATAGGTATCACAAGGGATAAGAAACTAAGAGTAATGCTACTCAATGCCAGAAGTCTAAACCTCAAGATGCATGTACTCAAAACTCTCCTTAGCATGGAGAACATCAATATCTGTGCAGTAACAGAAACCTGGTTCAAGGCTCCCGAGAGCACCCCAGCACTACCAGGTTATACCTCATACCATGCTTTTCAGCCCCAAAACTTAGACCGAACCACAAAAGGAGGGGGAGTATCAATATTCGTCAAAGATACCCACACCTCCAGGTTGGTGGCACAGCACGAAGCATCAGAGACTATCCATGTGCAACTAACAGTGGGTAAAACTGCCTTCCAGTTTATAGCCTGCTACAGACCACTCTCCCAAACCCAGGAACCCCACTCGGCCTTCCTGGGAACACTGGAAAATATGAAGGTCTCTCCAAACACCATTATATTGGGTGACTTCAACTACCCAAACATAGACTGGGAGCATTACTCTAGCTCCAACACCCTAGCCCAAAGGTTCCTAGAATTTATAAACTCAAATGCTATGGAACAACTTGTTGCCACTCCCACAAGAGGGGAAAACATACTGGACCTGATCATCATCAACATGGGGACTCTATGCTCCAGACCAGAAGTGTATCCCTCATTGGTAAGATCAGACCATAAACTAATCTCACTGGATATTCACATCCCGACTCAACCCCCTGCCCTGAAAACCACAGTGAAGAACTTCTCTAATGCAAATTTCACACTCCTCAAAACCAAGGTGGAATCCTTCAAAGCCCCCAGGCCTGTGAAAAATACGGCCCAGACTGCAGAATCCTTTATAAACGCATTCTATGAACACCTTCAGGAATGCATGGATCATGCAATCCCAAATAAAACCAAGACCCAATCCTCCAAAGGCAGACATCCTGTCCGGTGGACCCAGCCATAAACAAACTATACAATAGAAGGAGGAAGCTACTACATGATAGAGCAAAATCCCAAAAAGGGAAGGCATCTCTGATCAGTATTAGCAAAAAACTACGGGCATTCATAAAATCATCTAAGGCCAGCTTTGAGAGACAAATTGCACAGGACACTAAGGATAATCACAAGGCTTTCTTTAGTTATGTTAGGAACCTGGGTGGGAATTCCCAGATATGCTCAGAATTAGTCCAAAATGACAAAAAATACACCAAACACACAGACATTGCCAACATCCTAGCTGACAGGTTCAGTGCAAAACTCCCCCCACCAAAAGGGCAAATATCTATCCAAGCAGAGTGCTGCCCCCCTGACATCTCAGATACTCAGGTAAGAGCTGCCCTCTCCAAAGCAAAAAATACAGCATCAATGGGACCAGATGGTGTCCCGGGCTGCGTCCTACATGAACTCCAAGAAGAGCTAAACCCAAACATAAAACTATTGTTCAATCTCAGCATTACTAGAGGATATGTACCCAAAGAGTGGCGTTCAGCAACAGTGGTTCATCTCCACAAAGGTGGTGCCTCAACGGATCCTGGAAACTATCGCCCCATAAGCCTGACTAGCTTGGTCTGCAAAGCTATGGAAAGGATCATCATGGACCTCATAAATAAAGATATTGGGGACATACAGAAACTGGATCCTACCCAGTTTGGCTTTGTTAAGGGCAGATCCTACCTCTTAAACCTGGTTGATTTCTTTGAAACAGTCACTAAGGCCATTGACGAGGGGAAGGTGGTCCACACAGCCTACCTGGACCTCGTAAAAGCCTTCGATACAATACCCCACTCGGGCATTATAGATAAGCTCACCAGCTTAAATATAAACCCCTATGTCACTAGATGGGTTGCAAACTGGCTCAAGGACAGAACCCACATGGTTAGAATTGCTGGAGCCATGTCAGACTCCAAACCAGTTACAAGTGGCATCCCACAAGGCTCAGTCCTGGGACCTCTCTTGTTCGGTATATATTTCTCGGAGGTACAGGCCAACACGGAAGGACTGTGGCTGACCAAGTTTGCAGATGACTGCAAACTGGGCACCATAATCGACACTCCAGCCGACAAAAGCATCCTCCAAAAGGGCCTCATAGAAACAGACAACTGGTGCCAGAGCCATGGCCTCAAGCTAAACGCCAAAAGTGTATAGTCATCCCTTTGGCAAAACAAAGTGCCCACAAATTACCACATAGGTGGTAATCCATTAAGTACAGAAGAAGTAATTAGGGACCTGGGGATCCAAGTTGATAGCAATCTCTCATTTGACAACCACGTGGCCAAAGTGGTTAGAAAAACATTTTATATAGCCCACCTAATCATGAAGGGATTCATATCTAGATCAGGGAGGTCATCGTGCCTCTTTACTCATCCCTCATCAGGCCCATAATTGAGTACAATGCCCCTTTTGGGATGTACCTTACCAGACACCTGCAGCAACTGGAAAGACCCCAAAAGTACCTCACCAAGAGGATCAAAGGGCTCCAACAGATGCCAAATGCTGCCCAGTTAAAGAAACTCCAGCTCTACTCAGTGGCATACCGCCTGCTCAGAGGCGATCTGTGCCTGACATATAAAGCCATGTCTAACCCGGAATTAATGGATATGCTGCACCTCAGAAAATCCAAATCCCATCGAGCTACGCACTCGAGAGACTTGAACCTCATCACTGAAATAAATAGGACATGCTGGAGGGACAGATTCATAACCCAGAGGCTCCCTTCACTCTGGAATAAAATCCCAGTCCAGGTTAGGCAGAGTCCCTCATTGACTCTCTTCAAGAGGAATCTTGATGAGTGGATGGGAGATCGTAGGTTTACCCTGGGTATCACTTCTGTGTCACGGTTAGACAGAGGCACAGTATACTAACCTCAAAAAAGGGCATAGCAAAATTATTTTAAAATGGGTGATGAAAGCCAAACACACTCTGGCTAGGCTTATAAATGCCCTAGGGCAGATAGCCTAGTATTAACCTATGAACTATAGAAGGCCTTGTGGTTGTCTTTACTATCTGATGCTATTCTGTTTTCATAGCTAGCTTTAGAGGATTTGATGAGGGATCTCACCGTTTTGTTGAGGCTGATAAAGGAGTTTTTCCAGTCTTGGGACTTCACCAGTTTTCCAGTCTTGGGACTGCATCATTTTCCTCCTTCTGTTGTAGAGTTTGTTTATGGCAGGGGACCACTAGACTGGCTTCCTTTTTTTGGAGGAGAGTGTCTTGGTTCTATTGGGTATGGCGAGATCCATACATTTGTGTACGTGTTTGTACAGTGCATTGGTGTATGATTCGGCGGTCATGCTACTATTCTCCATTTGCATGGGTGCAGTGAAGTTAGCCATCTCTGTTTTTAGGAGCCCCAAATTAACTTTGGAGAAGTGTTTCATGGTGGTTACCTTTGTGGGTGAGGGGAGAGATGTGGATTTCTAAGGTAATTAGTTTGTGGCCAGATCTATCCAGGGATGAGTTGACTATTGTTGTAGAGCAACCGTCGCCCAAGTTAGTAATGACTGGGTCAACGATGTTGCTACCTCTAGTAGGGGTAAGAACGAGCTGGTCCAGGGCATTGGAATTAATGAATTCCAGGAAACATTGGGCAAGTGCATTGGTATATGAGTAGTTTTCCCAGTTAATGGAGGGGTAGTTGAATTCACTTAGTATGAGAGTGTCAGGTTGGACATTAATATTCTCCAGGGTGCTTAGGAGCATGGAGTGTAAGTCTTGGTACATGATTGGGGACCTATAACAGGCTACAACCTGAATTGCTGTCTTACCCAATGTTAGCTGCACCTGAAGTATCTCAGATGTGTTATGTTGGGCTATCAGTCTGGAGGTGTGCACATCCTTTATGAATATGGAAACAACACTGACTTTGGAGTTTCTGTCCAAGTTCTGGGGCCAAAAAGTGTGGAATGAGTTATAGCCTGGTAGTGCAGGGGTGCTTTCTGCTGCCTTGAACCAGGTCTCTGTTACAGCACAAATGTCAGTGTTCTCCATTTTAAGGAGTGCTTCGAGTGAGTGCATTTTGAGATTTAGACTTCTAGCATTGAGAAACATGACCCTCAGATTGCATTTGTTTGTAGTTGTTAGGGTGGTAATTTGGTCTTTGGAACACCACCTAAAAAAGGCACTATAGGGGTGACAAGAGCCTTGGCCAGTATCCGGAAGCCCAGGGGTGACAGATGCAGGCCATCTCTGGCAAAGTATTGAGGTCTATCAATCATGTCATCCGAGGCAGACAGATACTGGATACCCTTAGAATGACACCAGAAACTTAGCCAATTGTTGAAATCAATCATTTTCTGCTTGTACTGTGGTATCATTCTGGGTGAAGGTAAGATGCTGCTCAGGGCTAGTGTCATACCTGCCTGGGCTACATAATCCGAGAGCTCCTCCATGTCTCTTTTCATGTTGTCCAAGGGGGTATATCTCAGGTCATTCACACCCATATGTACAATGACTGAGTCATATTTATACCTGTTGTTGAGGGACCTGAGTGCGTGCGTTATGTGGTGGATCCTGGCACCTGACTGTTACTTCCTCCTTTTTCAACCTAACGAGTAGGACATCAGTGTGCCTCATTATAGGGTCACCTATGACTAGTGTGCTGGGCATGCTGTTTTTTCCTTAGAGGCTTTGGTTGAGTGGCACACTGTTTAGAAGAGTTATGTATCTTGTGATTAGTGTTGTGGTGGTTGAGTGCATTTCTGCCTTGGAGGTCTCTGCTGTTTGGGTAGATTTTTATTGAGAGCCTCCATGAAGGTGGGTGTGTGGTTTGTGTTTTTAAGTGAAGGCAGTGCTGGTGTGTGTTCTGGAGGACTGTGTTCCATGTGGTGTGGTGCAAGTGTCGAACTTCTCCTCTTGACCAGCTATTCTGATCTTGGCTGGAGAGTGTGTGGTTTCCAATTTGGATATATAAGTGCATCTCTCACAAATGTGAGTGTTGGGAGGTAAGAGGAGAGGGTTGTCGGTGTACACGAGGCAGTTGCTACATTGCCTCAGGATGCACAGGGAACTGATCTTTAGACATGCCGGGAGGGGTGGGCATTAATAATAAGTATTGGAGCTGTTTCCTTGTAGAACGTTTAATGCCGGTAGCACTTTTGTGTGCTATAATAATTGCTAAAAGAAGTCTGTTATGGTAAAGTGATAGACTAATAAGCTAGTAAAAGTGTAGGAGTGGAGAGAACTAGCCGATTTACTGAACCAACGACATTCTGCTCCCACTATCAAAACTCCATGAAAGATGTATTCACTCTCAACTCCTTCAGTACCTTATCACCAATAACTTTCTAACCAACTCCCAAAAGGATCTAAAAATAAATCACTACTACAAGTGAGCAAATCCACCAACATTGCTGGTGTTTCCTTATAGTCCCACTATGTAGCAAAAGTCTGGAATTCACTTCCTCTTACTGTTAGAACTAGGAACAATGCCAGTCATTTTAAAAATTCCCTCAAACCTTTCCTTAATGACTCTTGGCTTTGTACCTGTACTAGTCCAGGCTAAGTGGCTGTAGAATTGCTTGCTCTTGTTATTCTAGCTCTTTCTGACTACTAGCTATAATTAAGTTTACTTAATGTTGTGTACATTTACCTGGATTACTATTTAAAAAAAAACTGTACTTACTGCATCCCTGTAACACTGTCTTCCGCAATCTGTATATTGTCAAAAAAGGTATTGACTATATTGCAAAATTTTCTAATAACAAGTTTTTATGTACTTTTATGTCACTCTGAAAATGGGTCTTCACCCAGCTGGACTTTACTGGTAAAAATATCATTTATATATATATATATATATATATATATATATATATATATATATATATATATTTATTTATTATTTTATTTTACATTTGTTAACCGGGATGGTCCGACTGGATACATGTCCTTTTTCAGTGGAGGCCCGGGGAGAAAAGCTCCAACAGAGTTACATTGATAATTAGGTACAGTAAATGAGCTGAAAGAACTTAACAAAAACATAGGCTATTTACATACAAGTACAAGACTGCCATTACTATTTCTGAGATTACTACAAATGTAACATTAATAACATATTAGCAAGGACGCTAGGCAGTATAATGACATAGAGTTAGACAGGATACATATTTCTGCTCCCACTATCAAAACTCCAAGAAAGATGTAGTCACTCTCAACTCCTTCAGTACCTTATCACCAATAACTTTCTAACCAACTCCCAAAAGGATCTAAAAATAAATCACTACTACAAGTGAGCAAATTCACCAACATTGCTGGTGTTTCCTTATATTCCCACTATGTAGCAAAAGTCTGGAATTCACTTCCTGTTACTGTTAGAAGTAGGAACAATGCCAGTCATTTTAAAAATTCCCTCAAACATTTCCTTAATGACTCTTGGCTTTGTACCTGTACTAGTCCAGGCTAAGTGGCTGTAGAATTGCTTGCTCTTGTTATTCTAGCTCTTTCTGACTACTAGCTATAATTACGTTTACTTAATGTTGTGTACATTTACCTGGATTACTGTTTTAAAAAAAAATGTACTTACTGCATCCCTGTAACACTGTCTTCTGCAATATGTATATTGTCAAGAAAAGGTATTGACTATATTGCAAAATTTTCTAATAACAAGTTTTTATGTACTTTTATGTCACTCTGAAAATGGGTCTTCACCCAGCTGGACTTTACTGGTAAAAATATCATTTATATATATATATATATATTTTATTTATGTATGTATGTATTTATTTATTTATTTACATTTGTTGACCGGGAGTGTCCAACTGGACATAGGTCCATTTTCAGTGGAAGCCTGGGGAGAAAAGCTCCACAGTTAAAATAAGCAGACAGTAGCTACACTGGATTACATAGCGATTAACAATTTAACACAGAAATTACTTACAACATATTTACAGATGAATAACATAGTACATCAGTAGACAACTAGAATCTTTATCTGTGAAGTACATAACAGACATTAACAAATGTTACAATAAGAAGTTCCTGCTGTATAATAAGTACTAGGCTTATGAGCATCTGAGCTTGCTATAATCAAGGTAGTTAGTGGAGTGGAAAGAAAGGTAGTGGTTGGATGGGATGGGTGATATTAGAATGGGAGTTGCAAGGGCATAGCCAGCATGGTTTTAGGTGCACTTTTAGTAAAGTTTTGAAGTGGGTGCATGACGGTATGGAGGTAATTGTGGGTGGGTGAGTGGGTGGGAGTTCCATAATTTGGCTATGGTGCAAGAGAATAGTGCTTCACCAGCAGAGTTATTGGCTTTAGTGATCTGCAAGTGATTTTTGTTGCTGGATCTTAGTGGTCTGGTGGTGCGATAGGGTTGGAGTAGATTTTGGAGGGATGGGACGTTTAGTCGATGATTTACTAGTTTGCGGGCAAGTGAGAGTTGATACCATTGAAGTAGGTGAGGGAGTTCAAGCCAGCCCAGTTCAGCAAGTGAGAGACAGTGGTGACTATGGTAGGATGCCCCTGTGGCAAATTTGGTGATTTTGTTGTAGCAGGTCTCTAGCTTGTTTAGATTGCATTGCCTTAGGTTGGTATATATTGGAGGCATAAAGTAGGGTGGAGATAAGGTGGGAATTTGCTACTGAAATCTTTGCTGCTTTGGTGAAAAGTTGCTTATTTCTGTATAATGCTCCTAGTTTTTTGTGGACTTTTTTATGGTCATGGATATGTGAATGTCAAATTTTAGTTTATTGTCTATTTCCACTCCTAGCAATTTGGTGTGCTCAGTTGGGTATATAGTGGTGTTGTCTTTTGCTGTGATGTTAAAGTGAGAGTTGATTTGAGTATGTTTGGTGGGTTGGAAGATGAGTAGTTTAGTTTTGTTTGGGTTGAGTATTAATTGGTATTAGTATTGGTACTGGTATTAATTAATTAATTAATTAATTAATTAATTAATTAAATTTTCCTTCTTCTCCTCCTCCGTATCCCCTATTTGAATGTTCTATTCTGACACTTGTTTTTGGAGTGAGTAATAAACTCAGTCACTTACAATGCCAACACATTTCAGTTCTACATGATACTGCATTTATCTTGTTTACTGATGGTATCTGTGTATTATTCTACAAGTTGTATGCATATTAATGTTTGTATTAATATATGTATTTACAGTATTTTGTAATATGATGCTAGTTTTCACCTATGCTTACTGTATGTATCTTTCCCGGTAAACAAATGTCAGTAAATAATAACTAAATAAATAATTTGCACTAAATGATGGATTAATTAATTAATTGGCCTGGATTGTGTAATGTAATCTAAACATGTTACATTTTAGTAATATATTTTTGCAATACCTTTTTTACAGCATCGAATAACTGCAGAGGTGCAGGACTTTGTCAGGTCAGATAGCCTGCATTATTTGGAGTGAAGATCTGATCTTCAGCATTTATTATGAAGTCATCATTGCCTTTTACTGTTACAATCTTCTCTGCAAAGACTGGATTGTAAAGGGCTTCTGCACTTAATTAAAACTGTGACTCTGACAGTGCTGTGAACTTAAGCTCTTACTTGTTAATGAGCAGCTTCTTGTGACAAGGGTGCAGGGTTTGAATCTTTCTACCTTCATTTACCTACTGTATGACATTTACCAAATCATTTGAACAGACAATGCTTTGGAATAATTGGGAATTTGGGATAGGGTCCTTAATGGTCTCAATGCCTTGTAACTAAGAGCCTGTTGTCATTTTTTTGCCAGACATTATATATTACATAGCTGATATAGGTCTGGAAATGTGGCATTGTCACCAGTATACCAATTTTTAATATAACATGGACAATTTATTATTCAAGAGCAGAAGGCTTTGCATTTGTAGGTTATTATATACAGAAATACAAAGTTGTAGTTACAGTTCTATTAACAGGGGGTTATTCAGAGGACTTTTACTTATCTAGAGATTGTGCATATTGACTTAGCATGTGTTATCAGGTGGTTAATATGTCTTATGATCTCATAAATACTTTTCTATTTTAAACTGTGCTACACAAGGCTGGAGGTAATCGTATGATGCTAGTGATATTTCTACAATGCCATGTCATTAATTTAAAGCTTACATGCAATTTGTTCCTTTCTAAAATCAAGGGCTGTACACAGTCCAAAATGTCTATAACTACTGGTGTGTTGGGGGAGGCTCTCTGGGTATGCGACCATCTTATGCTCTAATCATTTTGTCAGTTTTGAATAGCCTTTAATCTGGCTTTACAGGACGTGTGTGTGTGTGTGTGTGTGTGTGTGTGTGTGTGTGTGTGTGTGTGTGTGTGTGTGTGTGTGTGTGTGTGTGTGTGTGTGTGTGTCTGTGTGTGTGTGTGTGTGTGTGTGTGTGTGTGTGTGTGTGTGTGTGTGTGTGTGTGTGTGTGTATGTGTGCGCGCGTGTGTAGGTGCGCACTTGTCAATTAAGCTGGAATAGTTTAGCTACAGTGTGTTTGTGTGAAACAAATTTCAAACATGACTTTGGTCGTCAGTATTGGTATTATTTTTTTTTTTGCCACAGACATTTGAGAAAGATGCAGTCAGCAACTTAGCTATAATTTTTGGGGGTTGGGGATGCATGTGGATAAAAATGACTGACACTGCTTGAGCTGATAAAATTAAAATACCATTAGTCTGTCTTTGCAGGCTAGTATGCATGTCTGTAAAGCAAATTGGAATACTTTAATGTGGCTATTTTTATCAGAATCAGACATGTAATGTTTACACAGCTGATGAAGAGGTGTAATTGTTGAGTACAGATATTGGTGGATTATAATGACACCAGTTTTAGTTGTCTTTTATAGTTGAAATATTCTGAAATTATCAGTATTGTCATTACTGGTTTATAGATTTTTTTCAATGCTTACAAAAAAATGTTCAAATCTACAAATATAAAACAGACAATAACAAATGTTGCTATATTAAACAAGAAATACATTTTAAAACAATCAAGGAGAAGAATCAAAGAACACAAGAATGTATGCATGGTCCTAAAAATGTGCACGAGTGCCCATGGTTTAAAAACAGCCAAGGAACCCATGTACACTGAATCAGCAATGGCCAGATACATTTTCAATTACTGTGAGTTTTAATGCATTTTTAATGAATGTGAGTTTAAATGGAAGAGAAGTGTACTGTTGCTCATGCTAAGTCTGTTTTCAATGTGAGACTGTTTTGTTTTGTTTAGCAAATGCCCATTGGTGTTTCAGCTATAAAATTTGAAAGAAAAACAAACAATTTTCAGTTAAATTCAGATCTCTGTAACCATTGTAAAAACTAGCAGAAATTAGTATACACACCGCCATGTTTAAACAATGTTTATGGTAACAACTTAGAGACCAATATGTTTGGAGGACCCTGTTCCATTACCCTTCCTAGGACCCATTTGACCACAATCCTGATCTGTCTAGTACATCAAGCTGGCTTTTTAGAAGATATTTAAAAAAACAGAACCATCAATGCATTATCTGTTATCCTATGTATTTCCCTGTTCTGGCACCCCCTTCAGTTGTAAGCTTAACATGTGCTCTCAGTGTAATGGAAGTAAGGATTGAAAAATTAAAAAAAGCTTCTGCACAAGAATTGTAGCATACCTACAATTAAAATATCATGCTAAGCACTTCAGTACTTCAGCTGTGACCATATATACAGTATGTTAATTTTTGAATGTCAATAATAATTTATTTGTGGCTACAGGTGAAGTGTTTCCTGTATAGTATCTTACCATCAGTATCTGCAGATCATGCATCCTAACACATTGTACCTGGGGAAGCCATCCACTTCACCATGCCCTAGCTACACCTCTGCTAAAAATTAATAAATGAATCTTCCTTAAAGTCTATGACAAACACATTGCACACCGGCATGTTCTTCGAAAATAAAAATAAATGAATTACAATTTCACCAAAGACTCAAAATAATTTAATGGAAAATCTATTGTTTGTTAGTGGTCAGTTGATTGATAGTCTGAATATCATTATTGGAAGGTCACAGGCATCTAGAAATGGCAGTTAGAGAAAAGTAAAATGGTGAATGTGGCATTTTATCACTTTCTGCCTCTTCTCTGTATTTCTGCACAGGGATGGGGGCTTGCCTACACCAGGGACTGCAAGAAAAAATGTATTTATATTCTGCATCCTTGGGAGTAGTCTTACTTTGAGTAGTCACTTCCTAAGGTTCCAGGTACTTTTGGATTGAATAATTGCTTGTTAACTGAAAAAGATGCAATCATTTTTAGTAAACCTAACATTAATGAATTAAATGGTCCCATTTTAAGAGCCCCTTCTGAATGTATGTGAAGGTAAGTAATGTTCCTTATTTGTAAACTTCTATGTAGTTCACACTTTCTGATATTTTATATTCAGCTAAGTATAGAGCTAAACATGATGTCTAATAAGTTCCAGAACCCTTTAACAAATCTATGAAGTAGTTATTTATGACAGTAGTTAATCAGTGTAATAGTCCAATTACCTTACAGCACGAGGTGGTCAAATTAACAATAAATGTGGTTACAATACCATATCATGCAACATTAAAAAAATTGGTTTTCAGTTTTCAAGTGAACAAATGGAAGTTAATAACAAGGTGAATTATGCATGACTGTGTACATGACTGCTACTACACAGTCAGTATGCATTATAAGATACAAACATGATTTAAACACATTGCCTTTTGGGGAACAAATCTCGAGTCCATTCTAATAATGTATAGAACATTTACTTACAGCTATCTGGAGACTTTATTTATCACTGTAAAAATGACACTCATAGAGGCCCTTGCATCTTGTTTTTAGATGCACCAAAGTTTAATAGATAAGAGTATTTCCACATGTCATAATCACTGTCAAGAGGAAAATAAACTTTTCCAAGTTCCTACTCAGCCAGATGTCTTGAAATCCTACACAAAGGAATAACTGTTAGAACACTCTTCTTACACTTATGACATCTCTTTAGCAGAGTGGGATAGAAGAACTAAAAGGTAAATGCTTTGCAGAAATACGTCCTTTGTTTTACCAGTTTCACTTTATCACAATTACCCGTAACTGATGACATGCCTGAACTTTTGATCTGCTGTATGGCAGTTTGAACAAAACACTATAATTCCTGTTTGTTTTGGCTTATACAATGGGACAGCTCTTATTTTTATTATATATTTCTGGATTTTGGTTTAGAACACCGGTTGAAATGTTGCTTTAAGCATGAATTTTATCGAGTAAACATCAGCTTCAAATTTTTCATACCTGTATTGCTATACCTCTAATTATAAAGGGATTGACTGATTGAAAAAAAAAAACATATCTGCAATATTTCAAACAATTGCAATGACAGGCCTTACTTTAAATTCAGGAAGCCCTGGCCATGTAAGAAACAAAGCTGACAGCTTTCTGAAATATTAAAGCTGGCAGAACTCATCCATTATATCTACAAACTCCGGTACCATTGCAATCAATTTCTCTGAAGGAAAGTTATCTTTGGCTTCTGATTTAGCAAAATAACCTGAAGCCAAAAGCATTGTTATAACATCTGGTATTTTTCCATAAACTACACATAAATTGTCTTACTACTTTTATCTACAGAATTCAGCTATGGTATAATCTCACGCTTTCTTAGATTTCCAAATAAATAAATAAATAAATAAATAAAACAATATTGAATAAAATAATTGATATAGCACTGTTTACCAGGAAATAAGAGCGTTGCTTATGAATAATTATGATCTTGTGCGTAAAGCTTGTGAGGTTATAATTAATTATATACATATCAAGAGATATCATTTTCAGCCAATTGTTATACAAGGTATTATTATTTACAGTGAATGTCATTTCTTAACTGCATGTTTTTTTTTCAAAATTTGGGGGCAAATGAAGAAAAGAAAAGAATGTCTTTCTGTCATCAGAAATGCTTACAGTTAGCCTTTCTGCTGCTTTTATGGGTAAAATGTGTTTCATCAAAATACTTTATAGTATCCTTGCATTATATCCCTTAATATATGTAAGTTTGCATATTCTAGTAGAATAAAACAGAGAACAGTTAGTTATATATTCTTAAGTGTTTATTCATATAACTTTGAAGCAGATGTACTGTCTTTTTTTCAGTAGTGTTCCTTTCCTTTGTCATCTTGGCCAGGTCTTGTGCTCATACAGGGTCTGTACATGTTGTGATTAGTTTGTGTTGATTTTGTGCTGTTAGATAGTGCTGCCTAACAAGCTATGTAATATAGACAGGACAGTACAATAACTCTGAAATTTGTCTGATGTTGTCATATAGCAAAGACCATTAATGTCTTAAAATATAAATTTCAAGCAAGAAGTTTTTTTTTTACGTTACAATATAAATTTCAAACAAGAAGTTTTTTTTAATTTCATGGTAATATCTTAGAGAATTAGATTTTTAATACCTGCCACTATATTTCAATGTGTGTGTGTGTGTGTGTGTGTGTGTGTGTGTGTGTGTGTGTGTGAGCACGAGCGCGCATGTGTGCTTGCATGCATGCACATATGTATTTGTGTTTTTGTGTAAACACACACACACACAGACACACACACGCACACACACACACTAATGCACATGCACAAAGTACACAAAAAGATATTAGAGGAACATGTATCACTCTCAAGATCACAAGTATTTGTGCACAACCCTTAAAAATTATTTCCTGTTAATATAATTATATTATCTGTTTTCAGCAATATTGTTTTATTTTTGAGAGCCCAGTAAAACAAAGTTATAATGTAGCTGAAATCTACACAAAAAATTAATAAGGTAAACTACTTACAATTTATGGAAAAAGACTAGGTATTTTAACAATACTAATATTGTGAAGTATAATTAGGAATAATTTATCCTTAATGCTAACTCTAATCCATCTTTCCAGAATGTAGCATTTATCACAGATTTGTGGATAACCTTTTTCCTTATTTGGGATGGTGATCTTCCCTTATTTGATTCATTTTTACATGTATTTCTTCAACTACAAGTTTTTTGCATTTTCAAAAGAACACTGATGCACATAAGATAAATTTTCTAGACATCACTATATTTAAGGAACACCTAAGCCCACCAATCACCATGGTTTAATGGAATATTAATTATTAAACCAACCAATACTTAAAGAGCTTCATTATAAAATTTGAATGTCTTTTACTACTGGAAGTTCAATGAATGTTTTATTGGTTGTAGAAATTTTATTTCTACCAATTATTATTGAGTTAGTATTTAACCAGTCTTGAGATTGTATTGTAAGTATTTTACTTTCACAACAAATGAGATAGTATGACTTTTGTAACATGATCAATGAAATTTTTGTATTTAAATGCCTGTTTCATATTTTGATTCAGAAGCCTGAAGAAGCATTTATGCAAAAGTTGTTGCTAGCATTTATTGTGAGTTTTACTGATTTTAAGTGAATAAATTTAAATTACTCATGGTTTCAGTGGACGCATTTATTTTTATTGGATTTAATTTACAACTGTTGTTTCAAATTGTACAGCAGAAAAAAAACACTGAACCATTTGATAGAAAAATCTCACACTGAAAACATTCTTAGCATGAGCAATACTAAATTTCTCTGCTTGAAATTCACATTTATTACAAATGTATCTGGCAACCCATTAAACTACAATGCATGTGCTGGTAATCATAATCAAACAGCATGTAAAGAAACACTCATTGACACATATGTGAATAATGCAGGAATTCAAAATACAAATGTGTAACACATTTGCTCACAGCTTGGGATAATCCACTGGATACAGAAGCAGTTCATAGTCTTACTCATCTGCACTAAGCACCAGATGGATATGCTATTGCAGCCCAACACAATGTATTTCACACCTGTATTCTCGCAAAAAAAGATTAATTAAAAGTGTATTTACAGCTAAAATATTAACATTAAAGATGGCATGATGCTCAGTTTATTCTTAGCAAAAAAATAAATAAATAAACACACTGTCAGCAGTCAAAAAAAACAAGGAAACCAAGGATCGGACCCAAATAACATGGCTCATATAGTGTTTCTGTTAGAATCTATTCCTTCTTTTGCACCATAACTACTGTGAGTAGCAAGAACTGACTATTTAGAAACACACACACACACACACACACACACACACACACACACACACACACACACACACACACACACACACACACACACACACACACACACACACACACACACACACACACACACACACACACACACACACACACACACACACACACACTCATTCTCAGCTCTCTACATTATGAACTTAAATTCATCCATAGTGGTGCTAGACCCCAGCCAAGAATTATCCACATAACTATATATCAACACTTCTTATGTGAAGGCTGTAATACCCTTAAAGATGATGTCTACCTTTTGTTTTGCAATTTCTAATATGGTACCTCTCTATGGAAACTTCTGGTCACATTAAATTTAAAGATGTTAGGTATTAAAATGCCTCAAAAGCAGCAGAATTGGATTTTTGTACATTCTTGCACTCTGATTGCTTTGTCTTGCAACAACGGAGTCTGACTAATGCAAACCCTGTTGCAATTTGCCTGCATATAGCCTCTGAATGGAAATCCCCTGGCTGGCAATCACTCAAAAATACTGCATATCCTTAGTTAGATATAACAGCTTGTTATGCCATGACCCTGATTTAAAAAATAAATAAATAAATAACATTGCAATACTTAATGTTATCCAAGGGTCTCATGTAAATTTCTGCAGTCCACTTATTTCTGGAAGAATTTGCACACTGTGTCATGTTCAAGTACTCCTAAGTAAAATGTTTTGCTGTGGTAATACAGGCTCTCTTTCTGAATATATTAAATGTATATAGTCAGATACGGTCAACAATTATTAATTGTCTAGGAATTTGCCTCCTTGATTACAAGGCTGACTGTACCTCATTCAGTCTCTTACAACTTCAAAAGAGCAATGCTGACCATATAGAATGTGTTTTGCATTCTGTATTACTGGTGTTGTTCTGGAAATACTTTTATTGCAGGAAAAATGTTGAGTCATACTAGGCTTTTGTATACAGTTCTACTTCCTATCAGACCTATTCCAGAGGGCACATTGCCCACAAACCTTACCCTTTATATGGAAAAGATCAGTGGAAACAATGTATTTGAGCATTTGCATGGGATTAAACATAACAACATAACTAACACTCGGTAATCCTCCCACTTGCAAAAATCTTTGAAACATTAATAGAGTTTTTAATTGCAAGAGTAAGAACTTTGGCCAGTTTAATAAGCACACGTATGGTATAGTATCTCCATTTGTCTCATGTTAATCTAAAAAAGGGTCACACACAGCCTACAAGTGTATCTTTTAGTATATTACATGCTCACATGCACATGCACACCTCCCCTTGTGTTCTACAAAATCATATCTCCCACTGAATGGCGATATTAAAATCTGCCCTTGCAGCATCAAATCTCTTGTCCGGCAAATCCAAGGAGATGCACTCAATGCTCTAAGCTCATCTCCTGCAAGCTGTGCAGTGAATCTCCTGCTCCCTTCTTGTGCTTGCTCGCAAAACAAAAATTTAAATCTTCCGCATGAATGTTTGCCTGGTTCTATCATGCTTCTTCCATGCCTGCAGCTGAAGTGTTTTCTGGTGTTGTAATCTGAGCAGAGAGTTTACATTTTAAAGGTCAGGCCAGGCCTCTAGGTGATGTGCTGTGTTTCATGCTAAAAATGGAATCTGAGCTAAGTTTTTTTTTTTTTTTCTTAATATCTTTAAATATTAGACTGGAGCCCCAAGCCTGCAGCAGACCCTATGCAGCAGCCTAGGTCACCTTTTGCTGGATTTAGCCCTGGTAGCAGGATGATCTCAGTTTGTTTTATGAAGCACACTTTTAAATTTATAATTTGAAGGTGCATATCTGGGCTTTATTAACCGCATAAAACTAAATTTTATACAGTTTTGACAGTTTTAAGAAAGTGCATGTAGGAAATATGGATTTAGATTGTCTTTTGACCCACATAAATATTTTTTTAAGAATTAAATGAGATGCATTATAGTTTTGTTTGACAATGGGTAGTTCATACTTCCATAGTGGTTATTCACAAAGAGTTCAGCTATGTCTATATGCAAATGCTTTAATCACAGGATATTAGCGATGACTACATCAGTGCAAAAGTTTTTGCAAAGAAACACCCACTTTCATTAAATGCATAAAGTTGGTGAAGTTAAGTTTTAAGTATGTGCACAGTATTACATGGAAACATAAATGGTCATATAATTTTGAATATATTTGGGTACTATGAATGAATACTGCGCAAGTACATTAGAAGTATCGACATGTATTCAAGGCAAGCAGCACACAGTGCTTCTATTTATATTAACATTTAAAAAAATATTAAGGGGTTTTATTTATTTTCTGTAGGGATGTCCTTATGTGGACACACTGATTGTATCTTTAAAAGACTGGAAAGGGAAAGATAGCAAAGACTGAAAAGTTAGAGACATAACAAAGATGAACACACAGAAGGAACTCATCAAGAGGGTTGTGCTAGATGGTGAAGCAGATAGTGGAGTGACAGCTTTGGCTGAGAGAGGAATGGTTCTACATTTTTGGTGGGGTTTATTTTTCATTTTTTAATATAAGAGGCTAGTTTGGGTAGGAAGTTAGGTAGAGGGTGTAGGAGACAGGATTAGAGAAGGAGGAAGTTGAAGATGGGTTGGGAGGGTGGCCTAATGGTTAAGGTGTTTGCCTTATAAACACAAGGTGCAGGGTTTGAGTCTCACAAGGGATAATTGGCTAGGCTTAAAATGGCACGCAAGGGCAGTTAGCTTTGTACTAACCTATGAACCCAGGAACACCACAATCCAAAGAACCTCAATTGTCTCCACTTCCTGATGGTGGTGTAGTGGCGGATCCCAATGTTGATATGGTAGAGGCTTGTGTTGGCTCAGTGGCTGGATCCAATCAGGGCAGTGAGTCTTGCACCAGCCAAAGAGCTGGACTGGCCAAACCTGTCCCTCTACTACCTGCTCCACCATATTCACAACCACGTCCCAAAGGTCACGGTCTGTCAGGATGTACTGCGCCAGGATACCTGCAGGACCATTCTACTGCCCAGACCCTCTGAAGACATCCATGAGTGGGCAGAGGGTGAATATTCCCTGATGCTGGAGGAATGTGGTTGGGCTGCTACTAGGACTTCTGGATATGTGGAAGACTGAACATAAATTTGAGGGGAAAAGAAAAGAAAAACAAATGAATGCATAATTAAAATAAGAACATGAGAGAGGGAAGGCAGAGTAAAAAATAAGAAATGGAGACAATAATTTGTCAAAATTTGTTAATACATCAGTACATACTTTATGTTTATGCAGCATTTTAAACGTATATATATATATATATATATATATATATATATATATATATATATATATATATATATATATATATATATATATATATATATATATATATATATATATATATATATATATATATATATATATATAATTTCTTGAAGTACCCAGAAGGGGTGGTTGAGGAGAAAGTCTGAATAAAAAGCTAGAATCAGAGGGGCTGCAGCAAAATGGCATAGAGTGTCAGGTGTAGCATATGACAGAAGAATGCCAAAGAAGCTGAAAAGTAAGGTGTACAAGACAGTAGTGAGAACAGTAATACAGTATGGTACAGAAACCTGGTGAGTAAAGGCAGAGAGGATGAGGAAGCTAGAGATGATAGAAATTAAGTGCCTGAAAAGGGTGGTAGGATGCACACTGTGAGACAGACAAAGAAATGTGGACATAAAACCAAAAGCCAAAGTTGCTTCAGTTGCAAAAATGGTCAAAGAAGACAGATGATGGTGGCTTGGGCACATGTATAGAAAAGCAGAAGAAATCTGATGAAGAAGATTTGGGATAGATATGAAGAAGGTAAGAAGAAGGTAAAAGGAAATGAGGACGTCCAGCAAAGAGATGAACAGACTGTGTGAGAGAAGATCTGTGACAGTCAGGCATGAGTGCTGAAGAAGGCAGGAGTGTGGTATTGAATCAAGAGAGATGGCTACAGTTAACATGACATCATTACCCCACATAGAAAATAAGAAAAAAGAGGGTTGATGATGACGATGATGAGACCCAAACAAGCTGAGAGGACAAGCTCTGGAACCAGGAGGTTGTGGATATAAATGCTGTTGGCAGAAGGAATGGCACATTAGCACAATGCAAGAAGAGGGCCAATGATATGGTAAGGTGTGCCTCAGCAACAGCAAGACTGAATGCAAGTCCCCATAGCAGTACTTGGTGGGTTTAAACACATATTCTGTTAACAACTTATGAGGAGTACCTCATTTGTATTCATGGGGATAACTACAAAACAGAAGATGACAGCACAGGCATGCTCAGATGTGGTATGGACACTGTTTTTCACCAACCTCTGCTGCTTCAACAGACATCTGCTTAGGAAGGTTAGTTTGACCTTCATGACATTTTTACATACAAATGGCTGCTCAGGTGAAATTATTACATGCAGTGCATGATATTTACTACTAACAGGTGAAACCTCCAATTCTGCACATAATGCTACTGAACAGTGTATACACAGTAAGTGACCCCCTCACCTCATTACACTGCATACATTAGAGTACTCCAGTTTATGAGTACTAGTATAATCAATTAATTCTTTACAGGATAAACAGCAGAAACAAGCAATTCCGGTATAGCAGTAAATTATGAAGATATCAGTAGCAGAATGGTGGATGATTATAATAACATAGTTATATTTATAAGACAGCCTGGGGAAAGTTGTAGACACTTGCCAAGTTTAATGGTAAGGGCACCCATCCCACAAAATATAAACAACTCTGTAGCAAGTGACACTATGTCACAAAGTCAAGTACATGGTGACATCACACTGCAGGTTGTACAGGGAGAAAACCCATGCACCTCAACATTAGCGCCCCCAGAGCCACAAGAACATCTTCTGGATGACAGAAGCAACTTAGAGGTGAGAGTGTCCACTTTGACACCTTTGAAAAGGGGTGCCTGGTACAGGCACATATCACAACTATCTCAGGAAACATGTAAAGCATTGGCTGCCCAACAGCAAATGTGCCCACATTTTGTTAAGGGTCCGTGCACCACCATAAAGTGTCAGTTAGAAATCGTCAAAGCACTGCAGGGTGCATATGATGATTTTCAGCACTACATGAAAATGGTAGAGAGTAGGTATGATGCCAAGATCGCAATGATCCACAGTTTACAGGCACACTCAGCAGCCATATCTGCCTCCATTTTATACTAGTGAGGACCTACCAGACTCAAATGGCAATCAGTACTGGATGGGGAAGAGGACGGTGTGCTGTCCAGACAAATGTAGGCATAGCACATTGCTCTACAAGTGCTTTTCAAGAGAGTATTGGAAATAGTAGGGTGGGATCAAACACAACAGAATTCTTGCAGGATATATCAGTGTTCATTTACACATAGCAGAACCTCTCACACAAGGTCTTGATCCCACAGCACTGTGAGATCAGTGTCTGTAGTATCACCTACATCCAGATAGTGATGTCATCTAGCTCATATGACAGCCTGTCGTTGTGACCACATGACCCTTAACCTACCCTTATTTAGGATTCATGTATGATGCATTTGAACATGACCTACTGTGACTGAGGCAAGACCTTTCAGGGACTTAAACTATGAAATGTTGCATTTCATTACCATGGTCACTGCACTAATGTCAGTGTTTAATTTCAAAGACAATTTATAAATAAATTTAACAAAAGAAAATAAAATACATATATATACATGCACATTACCTATCAAAAATTTCCTGATTATCAAAATTATAATGAACAATTCTAAGTCTATATCTTTGGCTTTTCTTGCAAAGTAAATAGAAAATGAGTGATTCTGCCTTTTACAATGAATCGGTGGAAGTCGTGGAAATGTGTCAAAATATGACTATGAATTGCAAACAGGCAGGAAGAATGATTATTAGCATAAGAAGCTTTACATCATTACTGTTTACCATCTCATTATTCCGCCATTTGAATATGTTTATTCAAGACCACAGTGCATAAGGATAACTGCCTCTATGAATCATGCCAGAACAGCAATCATTGCTTTAAACCCTTTTTGTAATGACTATGAATGCCAGTAGTGTTGCTAGGGTATGTCGAAGGGGCAACCACTCTGGGTGCAAAGTTTTGGGAGGAGCGATTAGCTGATTCCAATTACATTTTAAAGCAAACCAGCTTTTAAATCTGCTATTGCAATTTTGGTCAAACCTAAGCACTGTAGCTCTCTGTATGTGATCTAAACTCTAGCATCTGCTTGTTACATTGTAACAAGAAGTTTGCTGCACTTTAAAAGTAAAAAAAACATCTTTTTATTTATTTTTTAACTGAAACCTGAGTACTGTCGTGCTCTCTGAAGGGTACAAATGCTAGCAACTGCTTATTAATTTGTAGCAACCAGTTTGCTACATTTGAATAAAAAAAAGATTTATTTATTTATTTTTTACTAAACTCAGAGGAAGGAGGGTAGTCAGTAGGACACAGAAATGGGACCTGATTGGCTGGGGTAGGAGAGAGGGTTTGTGTGTGTGTGTGTGTGTGTGTGTGTGTGTGTGTGTGTGTGTGTGTGTGTGTGTGTGTGTGCGCATGTGTGTGTGTGTGTGTGTGTGTGTGTGTGTGTGTGTGTGTGTGTGTGTGTGTGTGTGTGTGTGTATGTGTGTGTGTTGTGTATCTGGCCAGGAAAAGGAATGAGCTTTTTTTATTTGTTTGCTCTTCACTTGAAGGAGCTGAGGGAGTTCAGATCTAGTTCATGGCAGCAGCATAGGGACCGCATGAGTCAGTTATGCTTCTGATGAATACCACACACTATTTGCAGGGAACTCCAAATTAGTACTTTGTATTATGTTCTAGAGCTGAGAAGCTGGCTCTACAATAACTGTTAAGAGAAGCCTGAAGGAAACTGCAAACTGTATAATGAAGTTATATGCCTGTACTACTTAATGTGACAAAGGTGTTAAAATACTACATCAGTGAAATACATGGGATGAAAGTAATTCTGTTATGTGCAATGAAAATACAGGTGCCTCATCTACTGAAGGGTATGACAGCCTTACAGATATACAAGGTGAAACGAATTTTAAACTTGCTTTTACAGAGAGAAGATGACACAAATTGTGATACAGGCAAAGTGGTTTGAGGCAATGAAATAAATATGAAATGTATCTTAAGCAGGATAGAATTTATTGGTATTTAAAACTCGGCAACATATATATCTTTATGTCATAGATATATAGAACCTTTCCTGTGTTACAAGAGTAGAAAAAGTTATTTAAATCTCACATGTTGTTATCATTAATTACAGGCATAAGCCAGGAAAACTAAGTACCAATTATAAAAATGCAACTGGTTAGATCAGAGCAGTAAGAAAAATGTTAAAGAAAGTATGGTCTACAGAAACTGTACACAACAGCTGTATACAAAAAAGATTATGTTTTTATGTAAAACAGATTATTTATTTTCTCAGAATGAACTGATTAAAAAAGTACAGTGAGTCCTAAAACTCTCAGACAGTTGCATTGACTAAAGGAAGGTGATCAGTCAGTAAGCTTGAAGTAGGCTCAGGGACAAAAGGGGTTATATGTTACAGAAGACAGTGAGTATATAGGATAGGAGAGACTGAGTGAGCTTGAACAGTCAGTGTCAAATGACCTTCCAATAGCATTAAAGTACATATAACTAAACTCTCCTGCTTGTGATAATTTTACCTCTTTTGTTGCTAAAGACATGCTTCCTACAGCAAAGTGACATTCTGGGAGTACATGGAAGGTAATGGAGAAGTGCCTGGTCTCCTAGGAGAAAATGACATTCTACTTTAGGAGATCATGGATGCTGGGAATAAATAAGGGAAGGTGTTGTAGATCAGTTTTCACTATATCAGTTCATTTTCACAATAGTATGTAGTTTTTATTAAATATGATTATAATTTTGTCAATATTGTCATTTAAAATTGAAGATTAAGTGAAACAAATGACAATATTTTTGTTTTTTCACTGAAGAATACTTTAAGTTGATACATAAATAGGGTGTTTCTGCCTTTAGTCTTATCAATGATGCTAAAGAAAAAAGTTAGAAGGAATTAGGTTGTGTAGGACAACTATCATAATCCCTGAAGTGTTATCTCGCTAATCATGGATATAAAAAATATGGGCATTTTAAAGGTATATCAGAATTCCTAACAAACATCAATCAAAATGCACTTAATTTAAAGAAAGATGTCTGAATTAATTAGGTTGTTTTTTAGCAACTAAACATGATACTTGTAGTCTGAGGTGCAGAGCTATATGTTTTCTACAAACTGTATAAGCACAGAGAGAGGATTGTGCATTATGATGGCATTACCATGCATGATTTCAGGCATTCATTCCTAACTCATATTCCTTTTAAATCCATGCACACATCAAGCACTAGGAAAATATACATATATTTTTGGATAATCTGATTTAACATAAGGCTCTCTCCTTTACATACAGAGTTTAGTGACACATTGTATTTATACAGATAATGTTTGTACAGTTTATAAGAAACAGTGGGTCCACATTTACGTTAATCTGATTTCAGCTGGAATTTTCAAATTTGGATTGACAAAGAGAAACACAGGAAAGCATTTCTTCATACTGGGTCTTCTCAAACATACAAGTGCAGGAATTGTGCATGTGTGTGCGTGTGCTTGTGTGTGCGTGTGTGTTTGTGTGTGTGTGTGTGTGTGTGTGAGTGTGTGTGTGTGTGTGTGTGTGTGTGTGTGTGTGTGTGTGTGTGTGTGTGTGTGTGTGCATGTGTGTGTGTGTGTGTGTGTGTGTGTGTGTGTGTGTGTGTGTGTGTGTGTGTGTGTGTCTGTGTGTCCGTGTGTCTGTGTGTGAGGTCAAATAATGCAGGAAACAAGCAGTTAAGTAATTATTTATTTGTTTGTTTGTTAAGCAGATAGGTGGACTAGTCCTGGGAAACTTGTCATTGCAGCCAAGGGCACAAACCAGAGAAGCAGCACAATTAATCTTTATATTACAGTGACAATAAACACAGTACATGTTCAGACTGTGCAATTCTAGAATTTGGTCAGAGAAGAAACCAGGAATCTTAGTGATTGGACTTGAGGGATTATTGTACTCTGGCAGCTTCAAGCTGAAATGTTTCAGTCTTGTGCACACTCTGATTGATCCCCAAATTAATAATGGATATATCTGAGTTGTTAATTTTTCAGTTTCTGCATTCTTCCTATTCTAGATGGTCTAGAATCTTCATATAATACACCTGCAGGCTTTTTATGAAGGAAGTGGTCTATAGTATGATTCATTAGTCAGTATAAAATGCACATATTAAAGCCGTAAGATATCAGGTAGGTATCCAAGCACTGAGTCCTGTGGCATACTGGCTTTAAACATACTTCAAAGAAGAAATTTGCTTAAGATAACTTTGGGAAAATATTTTTGCAACCAATATTTAAAGGCATGCGCTAGGAGAACTGCGAAATATATAGATGACCCCTTAATCTATTCCATGTTTCTGTATTAAATATAGGAGGCATTTGTGGTCTACAGCCTTCATAGCCCTCCCCCACTTGAACAAAAAAGAACCCCTGAGCAATGCCCATTTTTGAAGCTAAGCTGTATCTGATTGATGACAGAGTAAATGTTTATCTGACTGAGGCTGAATACGTGTCTGAGTAGATTACAAATCACTTGAAATGCTAGCTTTAAAAATCTGTGCAAAATATAAGATTTGAAGATTTTTTCTATTAGTATCTTGTAGTACCATTTTGACATTCTTCTGTTTAATGGCATGGAAATGAAATGGAGTATCAAAACAGTTGCTCTCTGAGAAGATACTGCTCTGGAGATAGGGTGTACTGATAAATTTTGTTAAAGGCAAATCAGGTATGTTTGATATTAAATCTTGAATCTGTTTTAAGATGTTCTCGGAGGTACTAGAATAATTTCCTGAACTGCGCACATTGCCTGTTATTGAAATGTCATCATTTGAAATGCCGAGTGACAAAAAAAATAAATAAATAAAGACTGAAATCACAGGAGAACAGAGAATCTTGAAAATGCAGGTGGGAAAAGCCCCACCCCACCCCTTTGACCCTTCCCAAGTATATTCCTGGGAATTTGCGCTGTATACTTTCTTCTTATTAATGATCATTTACTGCTTTTTTTGTATCTGGTTTTAGTTCTTTCTAAGAGTCAAGTTTAGAGTTGTCTGCTGGCTTGGCTTTCCACATTTCCTATTTTATGTCTCTAGCCATGGACAGCACTGACCCATCTTGTATAGCAGTAATATTTCTGAGGAATGTTGCTAGAGATGTTTATAGGACAGTCATCACTGAACACTTGAGGCCAGCCTGCTGTATCGGACTACTGCACTGAGTCAGAAAAGCCATAGACAGATTTGAATAAATTGTAGTGTCTTTTATTTTTAAATAACAACTTTGATAAAACAATGAGGAGGTTGTTGAGGCTGTTTGGGCAAACATTGATGTTATGCAATTATGATACTTATCTGTGGCAATAATGTCCATCAAAGTACACACAGCAGACTGAGCATTGTACATATTTGCATGATGGCTAAACTGTCTTAGATTAAACAAAGTGACCAGTGCAGTTTATCTTTGATGAGGCCATGGCTCTCCTGCCTTAGGCCACCCAGAAGAATGACATTATTTATTTATTTATTTTTATGCAGTGGTTGTGGAGAACCTCTAGACACTGCTCCATGGTATGGATTGAGTTTGGAGGTAACACATATATAGCTGCTATACAGATTTCACTATGTGAACCCAAAGAGGCTTGTCTTAAGTCTAATGTTGGTTGTCTTCACTTGTTTATATGTGCTGGATTACTTGAGTGGGTTTACATTAAGGAGTATTTGATTAGTAACATAAACCTTCACTTGAGCGTGTATATTACAAATTAATTGAGACAGACATATATTCGTTAGCCATGATTCTATCGTTGCTATAATTGTATGATTATGCTGCAGGATGCAGGCATTATATATGGGACATTTATTGCTATGTCACCAACATTTAATGGTGCAATAGAATTAAGTGTTGTCCTGTAGGTGATGGACATGTTGCAGTCTAGACAGGAAGCAAACTTCTGAGCCTGTGTTAGAGTTCATGTCTCTTTAAGTTCAACATTTTCTTGCACTTTAAGTACATTTTCTTTAGGTAGTATATATACAAATAGCAGAATCTGATCACATGGAACACAATGGAGCTACTTCTATGGCAATATTTTCAGAAGGATTTGGTGGTCTTAAAGTATAGTCTGGGGGAAAATTTCAGTGCTGGCAATAGGAAATTCAGGGTCACAGGAGCAAATTCTAAATGATGCACCAATCCCCAAACATGTCAGAGAAAAAAATAAAGGAATTCATATCAATGGTCGAGGCATGTTTGAGCAAGTCATTTCATTTAGTGGGGCTCACGAAATAACATGATTGATAACAACAGAAACTACCATAGGTTCATAGGTGTTTACTAGGCTAACAACCAAAAGGGCCTTTTTAAGCCTAGCCATTCAGCCCAAATCTCTGACAAGTTCTGCTACTCTTGATAAGGATAAGCAGGGGTTTGGGAGATGAAACATTTACAAGCAGGAGCCTGGGAGATGAACCCTTTACAGGTTACCTGTTTACATCAGAGACATAGGTGCCAAACCAGGGATGAATTTCCGGTTTCCCATCCAGTTGTCCAAGTTGCACTTGAATTGGATTAGGGAGGAACTCTGCTTCACATGGATGGGGATCCTGTTCCATAGACGGGGTAGTCTCTGGGATACATACCTATCTCTCCAGCAGGTCCTATATATATCACAGGCAAGCTTTAAGTCTTTAGAATAGGTAATTCTGGTACTGTTTGTTTTGTGGATATGCAGGAGGTCTATCAGAGTGGGGTCTGACAATGCCCTGTATGCCAGCCATAGATCTCTCCTCAAAAGCCTGTAGGAGACAGAATACAGGGATAGGACCTTGAGGCAGTCTGCATAGGACATATTACTTATGCCTTGTATTATTTTAGTGAGGAACCTCTGTGGACGTTCCAGTTGTTGGATATGCCTGGTTAGGTACATACCAAAGGAGGCAATGTACTCAATGATAGGTCTGATGAATGTGAATACAGTGGAACCATGACTTCCTTGGACTTAGATGCCATATCTTTGTTTAATAAGTTGTGCAACATAGAATGATTTCCTCACCACTTGTAGACACATGATGATCAAAGGCTAGATTACAATCTATGTGTGTCCCTAAGTCCCTGACCCTAGCATAAACTCAACAAAACACTTTATCGAACTGATGGTGGCCAATGGCAGCAATATATTCTTTCAGCAAAAGGTGGGACTGAGGAAAGAGTGTATTCAAAAATATTTGGCACACGAGTAAGAAAAAAAAACATATAGCAAAAAGCATATGTGATGAAGATGGGTAGCTAAGAGTAAATCAGCAAAGGGCATGCTGCAGATGGTCAAGTGATGAGTAAAAAAGTAGGGTAAGTGTAAAATGCTGACTGTACTTAAAATTAGACAGGTTATCTTAATATCTCATTTTCACCTCCCTTGTTTCTTATAGAAATTTGATAACTGTGTAAGTTCACTGCACACATGTCCTTATTTATGGCCATTTTACGAGCACTTTCTGGTTACGTGACTTGCTCAGATTCACACACTAAGTAAATAGAGGTAGAAGGAATACAAACCTGTACATTAGGTACTGGAAGCAGCCTGTTGACACCACAGAGCTTTACCTTTATACACTAACTGCCAGTCTTTTTTCATCAACTAAATTATAATGTAGCATGAGTTAAGTCACTGTCATTACTTGGTGCACAATTACACAATAAGTGATCGCTATTTTCATCCATACTTTTTGAAGTCACTCTCAGTACTTGGTGCACTATTACTGAGTTGCTGATTAATATTTCCACTTATAGGCTCATAGGCAGTTACTAGGCTAATGACTCCAGGGCCCATACAAGCCTAGCCAAGTTCAACCAGTGTTCCCAAGGGTGTCTGGTTCAAGCAGGCACTAAAATCAGCACCTATTTCCCCTATCCAAGAGGGGCACAGGTGGAACCCCTGGGGTGAATATTCAGTTACCTATCCAGTCATACAAATTACACTTAAATAGGGCCAATGATGGACTTTGTTTACCACAAATAAGAAGCTTGTTCCAATGGTGGGGCAACCTCTGCGAGACAAATCTGTCTCTCCAGCAAGTTCTGTTGATGGTACATACCAGGTTAAGGTCCTTTGGCTGAGTGACCCATGTGCCATTTGACTTGCGAATGTGTAGCATTTCCATTAAAGCTGAGTCAGAGATTGCTCTATATGCAAGGCACAGGTTGCCTCTGAGCAGTCTGTATGACACAGAGTAAAGTGACAATGATTTTAGTCTGTCCACATAAGACAGATCTTGAAGACCCTGAATTTTCATTGTAAGGAACCTTTGTGGTCTCTCCAATTGCTGCAGGTATTTGGAAAGGAACATATCAAAGGGAGCATTGTACTGTATTATTGGCCTGATGAGGGAGTTATAACCTCTTTTTTTTCTGGAGGCAATGCCCTTACTTATGAGATGAGCAATATGAAATGTCCTAACCTTCTTACCACTGTGGAGATATGTGATCAAAGTTAAGGTTGCTGTCACCCAGATATCTCACCACTGACTGTGCGCTTAGGGTATTGCTATTGATGTGGTAGTTTGCAGGAACATCACCCTTGCTGAAGGGGATGATAATGCATTTTTTGCATTAAGTTTAAGACCGTGACTTTTACACCAGTCATTAGACTGCATAAGACCTTCTTGCAGGATGTTGACATTGCTAGGGGTTTCAATGATCACTCCAAGTTTGCAGTCATCAGCAAACTTTGTCAGCCACAGTCCTTTAGTTTTAGCCTGTACTTCAGAGAAGTAGATTCTGAACAGTAGGGGTCCTAGAACCAATCCCTGTGGAAAACCACCATTTACAGGCCTGCTAGAGGAGGTGGATTCCCTTATTATGACCATATGAGTTCCATCAGTGAGCTAGTTTGCAACCACTTGACAATATACGAGTTGATAACTAGCTGGATGAGTTTATCAATGATGCCTGAGAGCAGGATTGTGTCAAAGACCTTGGCTAAGTCTAGGTAGGCCATATGCACAGATTTGTCTTCTTCTAGGGCTTTGATGATTGTCTTGAAGAAGTCCACCAAGTTTAACAGGCATGATCCTCCCTTCACAAAGCCAAACTGTGTGGGGTTAAGTGACTGGAGATTTCCTATATCTTGGTTTATAAGGTCCATGATGATTTGCTCCATGGCCTTGCAGATAAGGCTGGTCAGACTAATGGGTCTATAGTTCCTGGGGTCTGTGGATGCAGCCCCTTTGTGCAAAGGGTTGATGGTAGCTGTTTTCCATTCCACTGGGACAAACCCAGTGCTTAGGCTTTGATTGAAAAGCATGCCCAATGGTGATGCTAATTCCTGTTTTAACCCATGAAGAACACAGCCTGAGATGTTGTCTGGTCCCATAGAGGCTATATTTTTGGCCCTGAAGAGGGCATTTAAATCTGCTCCACAGAGATACTAGGTGGTGGACAGGTGTTAGAAATGCTTTGGGGTATATGTGGTTGGGACAGTTGAGTGAAGTTTTCACTGAACCTGTCAGCCAGCAGGTTTGCTATATTCACAGGTTCTGTATATGTTGTATCATTAACTAAGAGATCAGTGCAAATCTGGGCCTTGTGGTTATCCTTAGCTAGGGAAGCTAATTTGGATTCGTAGTTAGCTTTGGAAGACTTCACAAGGAGCCTTATTTGCTTGTTTAAGTTGAGAAGGGAGTGTTTCCAGTTTTGAGACCATTCCTTCCTTCCAACTCTTAGACAGCAATTTCTTTCTCCTATTACATAGCCTATTAATGGCGGTTGTCCACCAGGCAGGTTTGTTTTCCCTGAATATCTTGCTTTGGTTCTATCAGGTACAGCAGAGTCATAGGTTCATAGGTTCATAGGTTGGTACTAGGCTATCAGCCCTAGGGCCTATACAAGCCTAGCCATAACAATTCCCTGGCTATTTCTTCCCACATTATTTACAATTGTACAGGTGCTCGTATAAAACATTGGTGTATAACTCAACATAGGTATCTGTTCCAACAGTAGAGGGAAGGGCTATGAAGCTATTTATGCTGTCAGGTAAGAGATTGCAATTGGCCTTGGAGAAGTTGTTTTAGTATAGTTGTTGTTAAGGGTAGGGTCTTGTGTTATAGTTACTTCTAGAGAGACTAATTTGTGTTCAGATATCACCAGGGAGGTGGAACAGAGGTCTCTCATTTTGGTGAGCACCAGATCCAGGATGTTTGAGCCCCTTGAAGGTGTGTCAACCAGCTGGTTCAGGGCATAGGAGATAATGAAGTGCAGGAATCTTTGGGCAAGTGAGTTAGAACATGTATAATTTACCCAGTCAATAGATGGGTAAGTAAAGCCACGCAAAACCAGGGTGTTTTGTTGTATCTTGAATGACTCAAATAGATCCAAGTAGGCTGAGTGGATGTCTTGATTCATGGAGGGGGTTCTATAGCTGGCAATGACCTGAAGAAGGGTCTTACCTTCAGTCAATTGCACTGAAGTAATTCAAGGAATCGTGCTGTTTAACCAATCTAGTGGTGTATTTATCATTGATCATTGATATACTATTGATATACCACCTCCTTTAGTTCTCACACCTTTAATTTGTGGTCTGAATATGTGGAAGGGAATGAAACCTGGTATAGTTGGGGTGCTCTCCATAGCCTTAAAACAGGTCTCAGTGACTGCATAAGTGTTAGCATCTTCCAAGGTGAGGACTGCTTCCAGTAACTGCAGCTTCTGGTTTAGACTCCTAGAATTTAGCAGCAAAATCTTGAGGTTGTTTTTAGAGGGTATTTTTATGTCAGGAATTTTATTCATAGGATCATAGAAGGTTACTAGGCTAATGGCCTTGGGGACCTTACAAGTCTAGCCAAGAAGTTGTCCCCAAAAAGAAACCTCAGTCAGCACCTGTTGCCCCTGTCAGTGAGGGACTCAGATGGATCCCCTGGGATGAATTTGTGGTTTCCCATCTGCTCATCAAAGCTGCACTTGATGAGGGTCATTGAGGTGCTCTGTTTGATGTGTATGGAAAGTCTATTCCAGAGACAGGGCAGCCTCTGGGAAACAAGCCTGTCTCTCCAGCAGGTTTTGTTGATGTCACATATTAAGTTCAGGCCTTTTGAGCAGGTAGTGCATGAGGAGTTAGACTTACAGATATGGAGCATCTCTAGTAGGGCAGGGTCCAGGATTGCCTTGTAGGTGAGACACAGATCGCTCACACAACAGGGAGTTATACTCAATTATTGGTCTAATGAGGGAGGAGTATAGAGAGGTTATAACCTTCTTTTTTCTGGATACAATCCCTTTACTTATGAGATGAACCAAGTAAAAGGCTTTTCTGACCACTGCCGCTACATGATGGATGAATTTGAGGTTGCTATCAACCTGACTGCCCAGGTTTCTCACCACAGGTTTTGTGCTTAGGGGTTTCCCATTGATGTGGTAATCAGTAGGGGTTGTGTTTTTGCCGAATGGTATGATGACACATTTTTTTGCATTTAGCTTGAGGCCATGACTTTGGCAGCAGTCAATAGTTGCTGTGAGACTCTTTTGCAGTATGTTAACATCATTTGGAGAATCAATGACAGCACCCAACTTATAGTCATTGGCAAACTTGGTCAACCACAGGTCTTTTGTCTTTGCCTGTACCTCAGAGAAATAGATGCCAAACAGTAGGGGTCCCAGGACAGATCCCTGGGGAACTCCACTAGTGACAGGTCTGCCATCGAAGGTGGAAGTGCCTATTTTTACTTTGAGGGTCCTGTTGGTGAGCCAGTTGACCACCCACCTGATGAGATGGGGATTTATGCCAAGTTGTGTTGGCTTTTTGATGATGCCCGAGTGGAGGATTGTGTCAAAGGCCTTCGCCAAGTCAAGGTAAGCTGTATGTACTAACTTTCCCTTATCCAAGGCCTTGGTGATAGTTTCAAAAAAGTCAACCAGGTTCAACAGGCAAGATCTGCTCTTGACGAATCCGAACTGGGTGGGGTCAAGTGCTTGGAGATTGCCTATATGCTTGTTTATGAGATCCATAATAATATGCTCCATGGATTTACAGATCAGACTTGTCAAGATAATGGGACGATAGTTTCCAGTCAGTAGTGGCACCACCTTTGTACAAGGGGATGACAATAGCGGTTCTCCACTCTGCTGGAATGAAGCCAGTACTTAGGCTGTGATTGAAGAGGGTGCTCAATGGCAAAGCCAGTTCTTGCTGGAGATGGTGCAGAATACATCCTGGGATGCTATCAGGTCCCATGAAAGCTGTGTTTTTTGCCTTGGATAGGGCCTGTAACACTTGATCTACGGAGATGTGAGGTGCGGGACAAGTATTGGCGATGTTGAAAAGGCCTTTAGGGGGGACAGGGGGGTGAAGTTTGTGCTGAACCTATCTGCTAGCAGGTTGGCTAAGTCAACAGGATCAGTGTAAGTGGTACTGTTAAGTACTAATTCGGAACAAACCTGGGCTTTGCCATGAAGGTTCCTGACATAATTGAAGAAGACTTTATAGTTTCCCTTTGTTATGGAGGCTAGTTTTGATTCACAATTGGTCTTGGAGGTTTTCACTAGTGATCTAATTTGCTTGTTGAGGCTAAGGAGGGAGCTTTTCCAATTTGGAATTTATTCCATTTTACCCTTGGACAACAGTTTCTTCCTGTTGTTGTAAAGCCTGTTGATAGAGGATGTCCACCAAACAGGTTTGTGTTTCCTTGAGGAGCAGGTTTTAGTTGTACTGGGTATGGCTGAGTTCATGTACTTGTACAGGTGCTTGTAAATTGAATTAGCGTACTGTTCAGCATAGTTGTTTGCATTCTTAGGGGTGGTGGTGTGAAGCTACAGATACCCTCCCTTAGGCGGTTGTAGTCAGCTTTTGAAAAGTTTTTCTGCTTGATTTTGGCTGGGGGTTGGGGGGGTTGGGTGGGTTCTTGTGTCATTGCCTAAGAAAAGGCACTATGGGGGTGGCAAGAGCCTTAGCCAGTAACCAAAATCCCAGGGGTTAGAGATGAAGACCATCTCTGGCAAACCATCAAGGTCTGCCCAGGCTGAAAGATACTGGATCCCCTTTGAATGACACCAGAAACTAAGCAAATTATTAAAGTCAATCTTTTTTTTTTTTGCATTCAAGTATCATCCTAGGTGAAGGTAAAATGCTGCTTAAGGCAATGTTTAATCAGAGAGCTCAGTCATGTCTCTCTGCATATAGTCCAGTGTGGTACGTTTCAAGTCACTCACACCATCATGGACTATGACAGAGTCATAACAGTGCCTGTTGTTGAGAGACTTGAGTGCATGTGTGGTGAATCCTGGCACTTGGCAGATAGCTGACCCTGACTTTTTCCTTATCCAAATTGGTGATAGGAACATCTGTGTGTCTCATAACTGAGTCACCTATGACTTAGATGTTAGTTTTTGTGTTATGTGTTAGGGGCTTCACTGTTGAGACACTAGTAAGTGATATATTTATTATGTGTACTATGTTCTGCAGAGGATGTATTATGTGAATCGCTCTTGTGTTAGTGTTTGGGAGGTCTCTGATGTTTAAGCAAGCTTCTGGTAAGGATCTCTGCATATGTAGGTTTATGTGTTGTTGGTTTAGCTGGTGTAGGAAATTAGGTGTGCATGCTGAAAATTTGCTTAATATCAGATTAACTTACTGGTGAGCTAAAGAGCCTGGATTTTATGTTCTTGATATAGATGCATCTCTCACATAATGAATCTGTGTGGACTAGAGGAAGTGCATTGTCAATGTATGAGGCAATTGCTACATTGCCTCAGAATGTCCATGTTGACCAGGCTAGTTAGAGAAACTGTGAGAAAGTGTCCATTCATAATGCTAGGTAAGTTGATGTGGTCAGAAAATAGGGAGAGGACAGGAAGGACCAGATAAAGTAGAGGACAGGAGAAGTGGACAAAAATATGAAGGGCTAGTGGTAGGATCTGTGTTGGTACCTCAGGAGCTTCACTGAATGTATCACCTGTCAGTGAGGGACAATTCTGAGAACTCACCAATGGAGCACCATCAGAGTACTAAGGGAAAATTTGCAGTCAGAAGTGTTTGTGGCTATAACCGCCAATAATGCCCACTGCTGCTCAGAAGAATGTGATGAGTAAAGAAGTGCAAAGCCATGCAAATGCAATCCTTATGTAACAAACAAGAGCAAACTGATTTAAAGAAATTAACCAATAAAAAAGCTCAAAACTGATCCCTGTTCCAGCAGCTTTCAATCAAATGAACAAATCTAGATTAGTCTAGCAGCAAAAAAAAGTGCAACAATTTCAGAAGGAAAAAAAAAAAACAGTTCAAATAAGAAATGGTATGGCAAAACGATTTAAACAAATTTACCAATAAAAAAGCTCAAAACTGACCCCCTATTCCAGCAACCGTCAATCAGATGAATTATACTTTCCTTTCTTTTTGTTATGGCTAGTAGACATAAGAACACCATTTCTCATTCAGTCTGCTGTTTATTACACATTATTAACTCCAAGTCTAATCAGACCTCTAAACTGTCTCTGTGTTGGAGGAATATCCCTACTTTCTGGGCTGATTTACCCCTGCACAGCATGTCCCCATGTCCCTATTGTCAGGCGTTATTTATTCTTTCATACAGTTTTCGGAATTCCTCCATCACATGTGATTTTTGAAGGTGTCTAGTAAACAGAAATCTCACTACATGAGCAACATAACTATTGGCAACGATAGTTTAAAGAAAGACGACACACATTTTACATCTTCCTTTTTCTGAAGCAAAAATAAATGAACTTGTGTAGCAGAATTTTGCAATACACCATTAAAGTCAACAAAGTTTACACAGTCTGCTTGATAATGTACTTCTATTTTTCTATTATTCCCGTCACTCTATTTTTAGACATACTTACTGGAAGCAAGAATAGTTATGTGCTGTTTGGTGTTCAAACTGTATGCTTATTAGATGTTCATTTTTAAGGGCCTTTGTTCCTGTATTCAGTGTCTGCAGGTTGAGAGGTATGAGTCTAGTCATTAATTATATTATATCCAACTCAGTGTGTAAAGGATTGACTACTCACATTGTGGATTAATCTATTTATTTGATTTTTGTCAATGAACTATGGTCCATTAACATCTGACAAATTAAATTATTACTTTTTAACTGTAAAAATATTATGCAGATTTCTTTTACAACTGTTCTGATCTTTTTCTGTTTATTTAGTGTCAGTGAGGTACAAACTTGACAAATGAAAGTACATGCAATACAGTGGGAGTTTTCCAAAAGGCATAAATGTACAGTACACAGAAGTATGTGCATATTTAAAACTAGCACATTGGTTAGCTTGAACCTATAGGGAATGTTTATAACAAATGTGCCAGCACAACCAATGTAGATTCATAGGCTCATAGGTTAGACCCTGAGGGACATTTTAAGCCTAGCAAATTTCCCAGCCCATTTAGTGTTTTGATTACCCTTACCCCTTCGTGGACTTGATTCCTAGTACACCTAGGAATAAAAATGGGAATGAAGGCTCCAAGCATGGTATATATAATTTCCTAGCTGACTCTGTCCATTAGTAGAGTATGAGATAACCTTGGAGTAAATTTCCTATTTTGCATGCATAGATCCAAGTTATGCTTGAATCCAGACAGGAATAAGCTTTGCTTTACATGTATGGGGAGTCTGTTTCAGAGCAGTGGTGTCTTCTGTGAGCAATGCATGCATCTCAACCAAAGCCAAAAACAATGAGGGCAGATAGGCCCAAAATAGGGAATCATATTTAAATATTGCTTTTTTAAACTTAGAAAGTTAATAGAACAAAAGTTTTTGTGTTGTGCAATTTCTGAAGGAGATGAAGTCTGAAACTCAAATATCTATCATTATTTAATGAATTAAGTCCTCAATGATTTGCCAGAAAAAACACCAATTTTATGAGGAACGTACCAAATATATGAGACAGAAATCTGGACATGTATCACTCCACACTATTCTTTGGACTTTGGAGAGGAGGTTTAGATTCCTTGACTGAATATTTCTAGTGTTGTTTGATTTTCTAATGTGCAGTATGTTTGGATGTGCAGGGTTGGATAAGGGAATGTCCTTTATGCCAAGTCACCTCTTAGCAGTTTGTAAGAGACCAAGTATAGTGATAAAGCTTTGAGATGGTCCATGTATGGCAAATTGCTTAAGCATAGTATCTTTTTTGTAAGATATTTCTGTGAGCATTACAACTGTTGCATATGTCTGGATAAATGCATGTAAAGGAGGCATTACACTGAAAGACTCAAATTATGAGGACTGAATAGAGGGTGACAATGACAGCCCTGGATATAGAAGCAATCCCCCTATTAATATGCTGTGCAATATAGAAGGAGGTCCTCAATAAAGTGAACACAAATTGGTCAAAAGTTAAGTTGATGTCCACGTAAGTTCCCAAATCCTAAATGACTGGATCAACTCTTAGAGGTGATTCTCAATGTCATAGTGTCCTAAGAAAGCCAACTTATCAAAGGATATGGCAATGACATTTTTGTCATTTAGCTTTAGTCCATAATTTTTTCACAAGTAATTGGGACAATCCTTTCTGCAGGATGGCTCAGTCTTTTGGGGATTCTGTAAATGCACCCAACCTGCAATCATCCATAACACTTAGTCATCCCGAGTCCTTTAGTACTGGCTTTAATTTAATAAAAATAGATGCCAAACAGGGACTAAACTGGTGACTGATCTTTTTTTGTAGAGGTAACTTACCCTATTTTGATATATAGAATTCTATCCATGAGACAGCTGGTGATCCAGTGGGTGATGCAGGTGTTTATTCCTGGTTTGCTTAACTATTCTATTATGCCAGAGTGGGGAATTGTGTCAAAAGCCTTGGCCAGATCAAAGTAGATAGTATGTACTACTTCACCTTCATCCACTGCCTTGGTGACTCTTTTAAAGAAGTCCACCAGGTACACGAAGCATAACCTGTCTTTTACAAATCTGAGCTAAGATGGATCCATTGCTTGCTGATTCCTTATGTCCTTACTGATTAACTCTATTATAATCCTTTCCATGGCTTTACATCTGAGGATGGTCGGGCTTATGAGTCTATAATTGCTTGGATTGGTGGAGGATCCTCCCTTTTTAGGGGGGTGACTGCTGTTTTTCTCCCCTTGCTTGGCACAAAGTCTGTTTGAGGCTAAGGTTGAACTGTGTTATTAGGGACTTAGCTAGATCATGCTTCATGCCATTCAAGATGCATCCAAGGATAATGTCAGGACCCACTAATACAGTATTTTTAGCTTTTGAAAGCAGTCTTAGGACTTAGTCATGTGTAATAGCTACAGTGTGTCACTTTCAGGTATTTCTTGTGTGGTAAATGGGAAGGAGAGGGGGGAAGGCTTGAGCTAAATTTATCATTCAGTAGGTTAGCTATATCTTCAGCTTCAGGGAAGGTAGCATTGTTCACCATCAGATCAGCAATTTACTGCATTGAGCTCATGAGATTTCAAAGATAACTAAAAAAGGCCTTATGATTATCTTTTGCTTGGGTGGCTAACTTCACGTAAAATGTGGATTTAACTAGGTTTTTGTTGAATTCAGTGATGAGAGCTCTATTACTTTTGGAATTGCTCTTCTTACTTTTAGCCAATATTTTCTTCCTTGCGTTGTATAATCTACTTATGTTAGTTTCACCATGGGAGTTGTTTCTGGAGTTTGTCTTGTGCGTGATTCTGCAGTTGTTTACATGCTAGTACAGTTCAATGGTATATGATTCCATATCCCCAGCAGACTTTCTCTGGTTTGGTGGCAATTTGAAGCTTGCCAAACTATCACTTCAGAGTAGATAGTTTTAGAGAAGCTTCTAAAGGTAATATGGGTGGAATTTATTTCCAATGAGACAACCCAAGACCTAACAAAGGACAATGATATGCAAGGAACTGTACGAGATGCACAAATATTGGTTAGGAAAAGATATAAGAGGTTGTTTCCTGTAGTGGGTACTCTAATTGTTCCAGGACATTTGTATTGACAAAGTGCAGAGATGAAACACTGACTATGGCCCAGGTGACCTGAGAACAATTAGAGTCTTGGACAATTAATGGAACTGTCCAGGAGGGAGCTTATGCCCATTATAGAGGGAGGGAAACAATGGGCAACACAGTTCTTAATACAGGTTTCATGCAGTAGTCAAATAAAGATGTGTTTTTGAATGATATTCAGATAAGGCTTAGAAATCCACCATCAGACATGGATGTGTAAAACAGCAAATAAACCCAATGAAATCTCATGCTTGGTCATGAACTGTACTCCTTCTGCTTGTCCTACAGAAACTTAAACTTATGGACACCGACTAAAAGTAAGCATTACGGAGCAAGGATTAAAGCCATGGTGGAGAGGTGATGCAATGTTATTGGCACAAATATTGCAACAGTCTTTTCCATTTTGGAAAATGTTAAAATTAGATCTTTGTTAAAGGGTTGCATAAGCTGAGTAGATGTTTGTTTCTCCTCCATTATTGTACATCAAGCAGCTGTTCTTGTCTCAGCCATAGTCAGTATATTCTATGTGGGATAAAATTTCACCTGAAATAGTTTTGAACAAACTTCCACCAAAAGGAACGGCATGTTTTAGGTACCAGACTATTCTTGTCATTAACAAGCTATCCAGTTAAATCATATACCTTCATTCTTTATAATATATTTACATCTACTTGGAAAGAGCTCTTACAGGTTGCCCTGGGGAAAATTGTCGGTTTTGATGATTTTTTTATTAGCAGGTCCATTCCAAGGAGCTGAAGCTAATATGTTGAGTCAAATCAACACGTCTTCATTCTAAGCTTTTGGGGGCCCAGGTGTTATAGCTTAACTATTGGCTGCCAAACACCCCCTCCGATTTTTCCTAAATCCACGGATAGTATTTTCCCCAAGTAGGTCTGATGGTGATGAGGTATGGAGAGATGGACAGAGTTGCTGGTCCCAGTACAAGGAAGGGAAGTAGAGGACAAAGGCTTGGAGATGGGGCCGAGAGGGTTGCCTTCACTCTCACATATGCTGCTCATACCAGGCTTTTCATAGGCCCTACCATCTAGCATGTTGACACTACTAATGTAGGCCTTGGCAGGTAATGAGGTGTGACCTTACACAGATGCACCTGCTCCAATGTAATCCCTACAACATCCATGCTTCCTTGGCCATCCAGCAAGCTCATCCTGACAGTTATTTTGAGAAGTAGTCTCTAACAAAACTTCAATGAATGATACTCCATTAATTCAAGTTGTACATCTAACTAAAGTTAACTTGTATGTGCTCTATTGTCTGTCCCTCCCATTCTGCTTGATCCAAAACCCTAAGACATCTATCCAGTTTGTGTGCATGATGACAGTTCTTCATCTTTGCACAGCCAGTCACCCTTGTACAATATGCTTGTTCACTATTCTCAAAAGGTGCAAATACACGCATGTGTTTTATATACACAAACATTTGTGTGTGCACATGTATATGTGTGTGTGAATGAGTGTGATACACTTTCCTTACATAGGATCATAGGATCATAGAATCATAGGAAGTTGCTAGGCTATTGGACTTGAGGCTCAAATAAGCCTAGCCAAGAGTTTATCCCATGTTTAGACAAATCAGCAGCTGATGCTCCTGTATTTTCTATTTCCCATCCAGTTATCCAGGCTGCACTAAAAAGGGGTAAAGAGGTACTCTGTATGACATGCAGAGGGAGTCTGGTCGACAGATGGGGGAGTCTCTGGGACAGAAATCTGTCCCGCCAATGAGTCCTATTGATGTCACAGACTAGGTTGAGGCCACGCGTGTGGGTTACTCGAGTGGAGCTTGACTTGCGGATATGCAGCAGTCCCATCAAGGTGGGGTCCAAGATCGCCTTCTATGCCAGATAGAGGTCACCTTTGAGGAGTCTGTATGAAACTGAATAGAGGGATAGAGCTTTTAGCCTATCTGTGTATGGTAGATTTTTGAGACCCTGGATTCTCCTGGTGAGGAACCTCTGTGGTCTGTCCATCTGCTGCATGTGCTTTGTGAGGTAGATGCTAAATGGGGCATTGTACTCAATAGTGGGCCTTATAAGGGAAGAATACCAGGATAAAACGTGAAAGTCCTGGAACAGTCAACTAAATAATGTAACACGAACCAATCTGTTCCTGGTTACAACATGTATAAAACACTAACACTAATGGAATGGCAGCAAAATCTCAGTTTATCTCTGCTTATTAACTTAAAACATACAGGTTAAGCGCTTTCATCTAATAAAATAGACTTCATCAGGACAATACTCTTCACAAAATGTTTTTCTTAAATACATGCTCATACCAATCACATTCAATTCAATTAGCTCCATAATTAATTCTTAAAGTGCTAGTGTTAAATTCCTATTCTCCCTTTTGACTTGTATAGCTAATATTTAATACAATTAATAAAATAATAAAGTTCATTAAAAATACAAACAAAATTCATATATATAAGTGACTTTATGTCTATTTTTATTCAGTGTATATACAAAATATAAAATGTATGAATATAAATATTTTTATGTTATTTATTTGTTTAAAAATACCTACATAAATGTCTAGTAACTATCTACTGTTTTCCAATATGGGTTTAATAGATATATACTCATTAATACCGGGGGGCACAGAAGCATTTAAGCGGATCTGCCACCTTGCCTCTTTCTCTTCTTTATGTTGCCACCCCTGGGGTTATGTTTTACCAATTCTAATATTCCAAAGTGAAAAGAAGAACATGTAGTATTTCCATTCAGATGTTTCCATAGGGCATTATTTCCATCTTGTTTTCTTATACTATAACTATGGTCGTAGATCCTATTTCTCAAGCACCTGTCAGTTTTTCCGACATAAAAACATGGACACTTGGTGCATTTTGCAAGATAAACCAGGTGCTTGGACCTACAGTTGCCCTTCTGGAATTTGACATCAGTCTTGTTAATGTTCTCTAATACAATTGAAGGGGAGTTAATAATAAACCTACACTGGTTACATGTGCCACATTTGTAGGTACCATTCTGTACTTTACCATTGTTCTTGCACCTAATTTTCTTCTCCAGTTGCATTTTCATATTTGTACCATTCCTAAACACAAAATGTGGCATATCCCCCACAATCCTAAAAATATTACTATCCAATTTCATAATATTCCAGTTTTTCTGTATGATATTCTTGATGTCCCTACTGAATGGTGCATATTGTAAAACACACACCCTTGTGAGTACAACCTTATCAGTGTTATCTTTCTCTTTACAGTTGATGTTTTTGTTGTTGGTGGCTCCCTCACTATTCATGGGGCCAATCCCTAAAAGTGGTTTGTATTTTTTCCCCCACTCACTTCTCACGTAATTGGTAACATCAGTCACCATTCCATCAGGGTAACCCCCTACTCCTGAAAAGACCCCCTATCAGTTCTAATTCACTATTTAAATATGTGGACTCTGAAGTCATCCGGGCTGCTCTAATACATTGCCCTTTGATAATATTCCTTTTTTGATGCAAGGGGTGGCAACTGGTATATTGCAAATAGGAATTACTGAATGTTTCCTTCCTAAAAACATTGGATTTAAATTTCCCATTGTTTAGTGTTATTCTGGTATCCAAATAGGGAATAGATTCCCTTTCAACATTAAAGGTAAATTTCAAACATTGACTGCATGAGTTTAAATATTGTTTGAACTCTTCTAACTTCTGCAAGTCCCCCTTCCAAATTACAAATATGTCATCCAGAAATCTGAGGTAGCATATAATATTACTAAACCATTCGGTTTTGAATATATATTCTGTTTCCCAATCCAACAGAAACAGGTTGGCAAATATGGGGGCACACGCTGCCCCCATAGCTATCCCTTTTCTCTGTATGTAATACTCTCCTTCATACATGATGTAGTTATGTGTAAGAACCGTATCCATGAATTCTAACACCAGGGAGGTTTTATCCCAGGACAAGTTACCGTATTTCTTAATACTTTGGTAAAACCTTGATAAGCCTTCCTCTTGTGGGATACTTGAAAAAAGGTCGACCACATCAATAGTTATTAACCACTCCGCTTCAGTAGCTAAACCTGGCTGAAGTCTACCCAAAAAATCCCAAGAGTCAATGACAATATGCCCAATTTTCTTATATATAGGTTTTAACCAGATATCAATTGCTTTCCCAAAGGGGAATGTCTTTGATTTACTGCCAGATATTATTGGCCTAAAAGGGGGGTCAATAAAATCTTTATGCACTTTAGGAATCCCCACTATAGTACTGATTATGGGGAATTCCACTCTTAAAAAAATATATAAGTCACTATCAATTCTGTCTTCCAATAACAAATCTTCTAGGTACAGGTCGATCTTATGGTACCCTATATTTACCTCATTAAGAGAAGATATAGTGTAGTTACCTGAATTCAACAAAATACTATTGATTTTATTTGTGTAATCACTGGTTTGGTATATAACAGCCCCACCCCCTTGTCTGGTTTCATAATTCTTATATTATGGTTATTTTGAATGTCTTTCAATATTTTAAATTCATTCCTAGTAAGATTATATTTCTTATTCTGTGAACTACATTTTTTACCATATTGGTAGATCTCTTCCATAACCATTTTTTCAAATATACCCAGCATATTGTTGAGTTAGCTATACAAGTCAACAGGGAGAATAGGAATTTAACACTAACACTTTAAGAATTAATTATGGAGCTAATTGGATTGAATGTGATTGGTATGAGCATGTATTTAAGAAAAACATTTTGTGAAGAGTATTGTTCTGATGAAGTCTATTTTATTAGATGAAAGCGCTTAACCTGTATGTTTTAAGTTAATAAACCGAGATAAACTGAGATTTTGCTGCCATTCCGTTTGTGTTAGTGTTTTATACATGTTGTAACCAGGAACAGATTGGTTCGTGTTACATTAAGAATACCAGGATGGTATGCCCTCCTTGTCCCTGGATGAGATACCCTTACTTATGAGGTGAGCCATGTAGAAAGCGTTCCATACAATGGAAACAGCATGGTAATCAAAAGTCAGGTTACTATCAACCTTGGTGCCCAAATCCCTCATGACTGATTGTGTGCTTGGGGCATTATTATTAATGTGATAATTTTTGGGGAAGTCACTTTCCCCAAAGGAGATTATGATGCATTTTTTTTGTATTCAGCTTGAGGCCATGTTTCTGGCACCAGTCATTTGAGTCCATGGAGTTGAAATAACTGTTTAACAGAGAGAGTGGCATAAAGACACCATTTTAATGAATTCCTGCTCTTATTAGCATTGCCAATACATGTGAGCCTTTCTTCTGCTCTGTACTGATCCCCTGATGTCCCATATCATAATATATGGTAATATAATCACCCTTCTATAGGTGGTCTTTCTCACTTTCTCACATGAGTGAGCAAATGTGCATGGATCTGTCTTGATCTGCATTCATGTAGGGGAGCCTTATCTTAAATATATTTATATACACATACATACATACGTATGTACATACAGCCTCATTATATTTATGTAAGTATATATGATTTCCTCAGGATTTCATTGCAAGTTCCTTCTGTCTTCATTGCATTATTTTGCTACATTTATAGCTTCTTGCTTTTCTTTATACTGACAGAGTTGTAATGTTGTTACTCTACAAATAGGTTCATAGGTTCATAGGTGTGTACTAGGCTAATGGCCCTGGACCTTTACAAGCCTAGCCAATAGAAGTGCCCTGGCATCATGCCACCTGACATTAGTTCCCAGTGCCTCTATCAAGTAGAGCCACTGCAGTAATGCCGGGGGTGAACTTTCTATTTCCCATCCCCTCATCAAGATTTCTGTCGAAGAGGGCCAGTGAGGTGCTCTGCTTGACGTGTATGAGAAGTCTATTCCAGAGCATGGGCAGTCTTTAGGATATGAACCTGTCCCTACAGCATGATCTATTGATTGTGGTAATAAGGTTGAGGTCTCTCGAGCATGTGGTGCAGATGGATGTGGATTTCTTTAGATGTAGCATTTCTAACAGAGCTGGGTCAGACATGGCTTTCTAAGTCAAGCAGAGATCGTCTCTTAGTAGATGATATAAAACAAAGAATAGCTGGAGTTTTTTGAGTCTGTCCATGTAGGACATGTGTTTAAGGCCCAGGATCCTCTTTTTGAGGTACTTTTGTGGCCTTTCCAGCTGTTGCATGTGTTTAGTGAGGTACATGCCAAATGGGCCATTATATTCAATGACTGGCCTAGTGAGGGAAAAGTAGAGAGAGAGAGAGATGATGACCTCTTTCTTCCTGGATACAAAACCCTTGGTAATGATATGTGTCACATAAAAGGACTTTATGACCACAATGGCAATGTGGTGGTCAAAGGAGAGGTTGCTGTCAACCTGTGTCCCCAGATCTCTTATAACACCTTGAGTGTACAGTGGACTCCCATCAATGTGGTAATTAGTGAGAACTGAGTTTTTCCCAAAGGGGATGATGACACATTTTTTGACATTAAGCTTAAGGCCATAGCTTTGACACCAGTCACTGGTCTCAGTGAGGCCTTTCTGTAGGATGTCTACATCACTTGGTGAGTTAATAATAGCTCCCAGCTTGCAGTTGTCTGTGAACTTGGTCAGCCAGAGTTCCTCCATGTTGGCCTGAACTTCTGAGAAGTAGATGCCAAACAGGAGAGGACACAGGACCGATCTCTGTGGGACTCCATTTGTGACTGGTCAGCAGTCTGACTTGAAGTCCACTAATTCCACACTGTGGGTTCTATCTGTGAGCCAATTTGCAACTCACCTAGTGATATAGGGGTTGATGCCTAGTTTGGTGGGTTTATCAATAATTTCTGAATGGAGAATGGTATCAAAGGCCTTGGCCAGATCGAGGTAGGCTGTATGAACTGCCTTGCCTTCATCCACAGCTCTGGTGACTGAATCAAAGAAGTCAACCAGGTTGAGCAGACATGATCTACCTTTCACAAAACCAAATTGTGTGGGCTCTAGAGTTTGGAGATTCCCTATATCCTTGTTAATTAGGTCCATGCTGATGCACTCCATAGCCTTACATATCAGACTTGTCAGGCTAATGGGGCGATAATTCCCAGGGTCTGTAGTCACTCCCCCTTTATGGAGAGGGATGACTGTAGCGCTGTGCCATTCGGTAGAGGCTATAATTGAACAGGACACACAGATGTGGTGCCAGTTCACTCTATAGTTCAAGTAGAACACAGCCAGGGATATTGTCAGGTCCCATAGAAGCTGTATTCTTGACCTTGGACAGTGCTGTTTTAATTTGTGCAGCAGTAATACTGGGTTCTTGGCAATCTACTGGTATTATGATTGGTCCTTTGTAGTTCATGTAGAACACATCCAGAGATATTGTCGGGTCCCACAGAAGTTGTATTCTTGGCCTTGAACAATGCAGCTTTAACCTGTGCTGCACTATGCTGGGTGCCTGTCATTCCTCTGGTACTGTGATTGTTCTTTGGGGGGGCTAAAGTTGGTACTGAATATGTCGGCCAATATGTTGGCAATATCTGCTGGCTCAGTATAGGGGGTTCCATTGTGATCCTTGAACGTTATTGTGTATTCCTCAGTGCTGCATCACAATTAATGTTTTCCATCCTTTACATCACATTTGTCTGTGTTCTACATTACAGCTGAGTGCACCTCCAGGCATTTCTGCAGTTACCTCCTACTGCATCTCTAGGGCATCAAATATTGCTTGTTCATATTTGCATTAATAATTTAAAAACATGCTACAGACAAGGTATCAGAATATTTTATCTTCAAGTACACATGATGGCAAACACAACTGTATTGATATTTGAAATCTGTCAATGAATATTTGTTAGAACTGTAAGGTGATAACTTCATTTTTTTAAAGGTTCTAGCCACACCCACTGAGAGTTAAAGATACAGACTCAAAACAGCTGTACTGGAGCGAATCAGTTAAAACAATGCAACCATTGTTAACAGCATGTAATTTGTACTTTGTATACAAGCAGCTTGTGGACCCTTAGCATTGTTTAATTTGTTCACATATCCCATGTACTATTTGGCATATTGCATACTCAAATGACACATGAGATTGTACTTTTGTCTGCACATTAGATAAGGACTTTCTGAACATGCAGTCATTCAATCATTATGTTGCATTAGAGTGCTTCGGAGGACGCACATTAATTTTTCTTGTTGGTATCAATTGTATTGGCCGGTTCATAAGTTACTGAGAGTGACATTGTTCTCATATGTTCTTCACTACCCTTGGTAGGAGGCTTTATGCATATGCTTCTATAAACCTGTTATGTTGGCATCCATTTATTGATTGTTGCATTTGTTCTCAGTGTAACATATACTGCCTTCGACTTGCTTGTATTAGAATACATTAGAACAAAAATGTTTTTTTAATTTTTTTATTAAAAACAAAGGAGTACGTAATAATATCTCTTTAGATTGGCTGTAGTTAGAATGTATATACAGAATACAAAAAATATATAAATATAATATATAATATAATAAATGAAATATAATATATAAATATAATATATAATATATAATAAAATATAGAAATACAGAAAATGTAGAATTGTATATGGAATGACTCTTTACTTCCTCAAGATTCTCCTCCTTTAACAATACCTCCTTTACTATATTAAGCCAGAACAATACCCCCATCAAAGCAATATCTCACACTAAGTTGCTTGGTGTCACCACTGATAGGCATCTAAAATTTGACATCCATATTTAAACAGCCATCAAAAAACCCACCAAAAACTAGGTCTCGTGTACAGGCACAATGGCTACCTCACTCCCTCTACTAGAAAGACCTTAGCTTCCACCTATCTTCTTCCCTCTCTCATATACAGTGCCCCATTGCTCACCAACCTCCAACTTGGCCTACAATCCAAATTAGAATCCTGCTACAACAAAATCAGCAAATTAGCTACTAACTCCAAAAATTCTTCCCATCACTGCCTCTCCCTCCAATTTCTTCAATGGCTAGAACTACCTAACTACTTAAACATGCTTTAACTCTCCACAGCCCATAAACTCATTTATAAGCCATCCATCTGTCCTGCTCTCTCCAACACCTTAACACCCTATATTCCTAACCTCTCACTCTGATCTGAAAAGAAAAACCTCCTACAAATCCCCAAACCCTCCCAGATCCCCTGGCTATCTTCTCCTATCATATTCCCTAGCCAAGTTGTGGAACTCACTCCCCTCCTCCCTATGAAATACCCCTAACCACACCATCTTCAAATCTCTCCTACACTCCTACCTTTCATCTAAATGGATTTGGCCTTGTTCTTCCCATACATGAACCCCTCCTCACTCATCTTTATTTTCCCAGCCATGTCTGCCTCTCCTCTTTGACACCACATTCATCACATACATCACCTCCATTCTGCCTGTTCTGCTGGACTGCATTTTCTTCTCTCATTTTCATCATATCTGTGATGTACATTTTTCATAACTGATGATGTTTGAAAATTTACTCTGCAAAGATTAATTGAATGTATGTTCACTGTTACTACAGCTACTCTGTATAATGGTATTGTCTTCAGACTTCAGACTTGTTAAATTTTATTTAATCTTTTTCTTTAAGTTAATCTACAAAGATTAATAGAAGTTATGTCCTCTGACACTACAGCTTCTGTGTATATTATGTTATCTCTTAACACTTGTTAAATTGTTTCTTTCAGCATATGTATCCTCTCTGTTATGCATGTTTTGTTATTCATTGATATTGTTAATGGCGCCTTTCCCCCCTGGCCTCCACTGAAAACGGGCTCTTCTTGGCCCAGTGGACTTCCCCGGTCATCAAACTGAAGTAAATAAATAATAAATAAATAAATAAATGTGTGCAATAGTTTACCTGATGAATCATTTCTGTTTTGTTTGCAGCCTGACAGGTAATTTGCATGGCAGAGCATGCATTTTACAAATATTGCATCATTGCAATCTTGCTGCATGCATACTGACATATTTCAGAAATGTTGACACAATGATGTGTCATTTCTTCTCATTCTAAGCACAAACTATACATCAAATACAACCTGTGTTGTGTTGAACTGTCATGGACCTGTGACATGGCATATATGCGCAAGAATGAAGAAGACACATCTGGGTATCACTTCATTAAGAAATAAATAAGAATGTATTATGAGCCTGCTTGTCCATACAAAGGAAACTACCTAAGCACACTTTTTTGTTTTTATTGTGCTGTCTTGTTTTTGTGCAGTGAAGCAACAACATGCTTCATGTTTTCACTAGTGACATCTCCTGATTACCATATGGATGCTGGCACTGTAGAATGTGTGTGACACACAAAAAGATGGCAGTAAACATTATGGTTTTATTCTTTACATTATAATAAAGGGACATGTGTGACATCATCATAGTGACATCACATGCAGCATATTGCTCTATTTAGACACTGCATGTACTCTCACAACACAATGAGGTTCTGTCATTGCACACATGCTTGAAATGATGAAGCAATGATGTACATGCATGAGCTGTTTCACCTCTGTACAGGGAGATATGAATGCCTACATACCAAGCAAGGTGCATGTATTTATTTATTAACTTTGTTGGCTGGGTAGGTGGTCTGATCCACAGACTATTTTCAGCTCTGACCTGGGTCAGATAGGCATTCACAAGTTTCAATGGATAGTTAACAATTCTTTGTTATCTCTACAGATTTTTATGATAATTTGTTTTGGGGAATAATAATAGACTGTCAGTTGGAAGGTAATTATATATTTGTATGGTCCACCTGACCAATCTGCCTCTCAGTATTTCTGAGTACTCAGTTTTTTTCTCATGTGCACAGTATTTTAATAATTATTCCAGAAAATGTCATATAAATCTCATCACATGCATGTTGTAATTCTGACATGAGTCAAAGAGAAAATAGATGTTGGTATTTTTTGCAGCATTCATTACCAGTTTATGAAAATGATATCATATATATGCTCTAGTTCTGCTTTTAATTGAGTCTGACATTTATTGAAGAGTACTGTTTTGTGTACACTGATTGTCATGACACATGTTGTAGGTTTCACCTCTGAATTTCCCATGTGGTGCAGTGAAATCATTTTTATTCTGTTTTGGTATGGAGATTGTCATGTAATTTGCTATATTCACTAAGAGATATGATAGGGTATATTCCGCAGTGGTACAGCGGTAGCATTGTTACCTCACAGCAAGAGGTTCTCCCGTTTGATTCTCGGCGTGGCTTGGGAGTGCATTCTGTGTGGAGTCTGCATGTCCTCCCCACGGTTGGGTAGCGTTTGAAAGACATGCGTGCGTAAATGGGTGTGTCTTCGCTGAAGGTTGGGCATCGAGCTGGCACCTCGGCGATTCATAAAAATCTACTGCCAATCATTAGCGGACCGGAGTTCTGCTGTGGCGACCCCTTACCAGGAAAAGCCGAAAGACAACAACAACAACTAAAAGATACGATAGGCACACACGGTCCAGTGAAAAGTATCGACCCATTTTCTTTTTATTGTTTATTTGTATGACATCGTTGACATTTTTTTAAATTTTTATTTTGTTCACTGATATGTGTGTACAGTTTGTAAAAATAGCACGTATACTGTTAATAATTTTGTAAGATATATATGTCAGTGTATATTCATATTCAGTACTACCTATCAAAAACCAAGGTATTGATACTAGATGTGTGTACTGTTTGACATAATGTTTGTAGTGCACTCAACTGCTGATGGAATATAAATAATTTTCTACCTACCATTTGAATATGTTGTTCTATGTGTTATGTCATTCTTTTTCTACGTATCATATTATGCCTTTGCTGCTGATTAAAGGATACAGAAACAGGTCAGAAAAAAATGTTGTTTACGAAGTAACAGGCGTCATATGTGTTGGGTGGCCACAATGGTACAGCTGTTAGCATTCCCACCTCACAGCAAGAGGTTATCCGGTTCAATCCACGGCTAGGGTGCTTTCTGTGTGGAGTCTGCATGTCCTCCCTGTTGTTGCGTGGGTTTCCTCCGGGTGCTCTTTTTTCCTCCCACATCCCAAAGACATGCTGTAGGTGGAGTGGACACTCTAAATTGGCCGTAGGCATGTGTGTGTGTGTGTGTGTGTGTGTGTGTGTGTGTGTGTGTGTGTGTGTGTGTGTGTGTGTGTGTGCGCCTTATGTGGAAGGTTGGGTGCTGAGCTGGCAACTCGATACTGTAAAAAACTCCACTGCCAGTCATGAGCAGACAGGTGATCCCTAACCGGGAAAAAAAGAAGGCATCATATGCGTTACTTGTATAGTTGCTCACCCTGAGGGAGATTCATCTGTATGAAATATAATGCAGGTGATTCATCTATATAAAATATACCGTGGATGATTCATCTATATAAAATATACTGTGGGTGATTCATCTTCATAAAATATACCTAGTTGTAAGGAGAAACCTGAGTAGAAGTTCTAAATATATTTTTATGCAATGCAGCTGTCATTTACAATGTCACAAATTTATTTGCTTACATTTATTAAGCACATGAAAATGCTTTTTACATAAAAAATATAATCAAGCTACAGACAAACTAATGTACATGATGTGGTGCCTTTATTGTCCTAGCACCCTCTCTATCCCTAGAATTGCTGAATTAGCAGATACTTGGATGTAAACATGTTTATATTATCAATACTGGTAATATAAACACATTTACTGAGTTTTAGAATACTCATGTTCGTGTAACAACTGTAAAGACCTATTATAAAGGAAAGTTGTAATTTATTGTGTGAAATGCATGGAGGGATATGCCTCAGAAAATGTAAAAGCATACATGGAAGCAGTTAAACAAATCGTATATTCCACTGTCTTTACCCAGTATATATAATAAAGATGAGGTTACAAAAGATTATCACCAGGAATTAGGTACCTTTTCTCTCCATATTTATGCTCCAGCTTCCATACATCTCTAATGCTATAGCCTAACAACATTTTAACAATGAAGGGAAGATAGTTCAGAAAATCCACTCGTCTGTGCATTATTAACATTCTCCTTAAGTTACTTTCTAGTGAGTTGGAAGGTGGAAGTATATGAGAAAAATGCACTCCGGTACTGGCCTCATAACAAGGTTTATGAAAAAGGCAAACATTTATCTTACTTTCAAAGTAGTTTTAATGCAGAGAGACACATTTATTTAACTATTTTCTAACATTTCCATGCATGTCATTTCAAATTACTAAAAGAGGTAGAAGGGAATGCCATTGCAAACCGTGTAATGATCAGACAAACTCAGTGGACTTTAATAGTTACCATCTGATTTTTGTATTATAGTCAAGTATACAAGACTTTCTTTCAAACAGGCCCACACATTTTTGGAGTGCTGAGGAATTAATCATAGGTAGCCATAACCTATTTTCAAAGAAACAATTCTCATTATAGCAGTTGTCATCACTGTGGTACAACTGGAAAATGCTCTTCTTTTATTATTATTCAAGTGAGACTACAGAGAATGCATCTTAAATACTGATGCAGATGTTGAGATCTCCTAAAAGGAATATACGTTACATGGCTGCACTTTTCTTTCAAGTATTCTGGCCCAGATTTAAAAAATTGTTATATTTCACAATGGGGTAAACAGCACATGCTGCCAGCTTCATGCACGTTGTTACCTTCATCTGCCACTGGTAAATTCCCAATACAGAATATAGCATTTCAGTGATTCTTAACAGTAGCCTGAAAATCAGTACAGAAAATAGGGTAAATATCAGCTAACAGCATTCTGAGAACAATGAGTTACCAAGGATTTAACAATATACATAATCAAATAAAAGCTTGCAGAAAACTTTCATACTAAGTTGGAATGCATACATGCAACAAAAAAAGTCTCAAAGAACTTAAAAGTACGCATTTCCCTTACAAATGAGAGACCTCCCGAAATAAGAGGGTGATCCAGAGCCGATTGCAAGTATGATATTATTATCTTCATCACCTCTGCTGCTTTGGTAAACTTAAGACGGACTCTCTGAAGCACTATGTATCATAATATACGACACCAATAGTTAACAACGGAGAGGTGGAAACATTGCGTACTGTGTTCTGTAAACATTACTTTGTTATTCCTCATCCCTTCTTTTTCTGTTATCCACTCCATTCCTTCTTCTATTCCTCATTATAAGTATGCTAAAAAGTAAGATTATCGACTGATTTGCCAGTGGAATCAAACCAGGTGGTTTTATCAGCCATGTCAAAAAAAAAAAAAAAGTTGACTTCTGCTGTACTTCATATGAGATTTATTTACTTAGAACTGCTGCTCAAGCCGTGTACTACAGTGTCTTCAGTCCAAGAGAAGCACAATGTAGTGAAATAAATTAAATGCTATATGGTAAAGTCTAATATGAGATGACTATAAAGTGCTATCATTATACACTGGACACATTTCAAAGCTAATCGTCAACATGGCAGCAAGAGGCTAAATATATCTAGACTGTCAGCTTAGAGAAAAGCGCTAAGATTATGAACTGCTGACAAGATTCACCCTGTTGTCCTGGATTTGGATATTTGCCTCTCATGCACAAGTTACAAGGTTCGATCATGACCTCTGGTCAATGCCTATATGGAGCTTGCATGATCTCCTTGTGTCTCTGCTGAGTTCCTTCTACCTTCCAAAAATATGCTGAGGGTTTGCATCTCAAGCCCACCCAAGAATGGAGTTATAGGCAGCAGCACAGGCACTAGATGGTACCCTATAGAAGAAGAGTTGTACAGTCCAACCACTTTGGCCATCAACTGTGATATGCAGTATCCTCAGCATAAGAAAACAGGATCACAGACTGTGTGCCTTGGCAGAGCTAGACAGTTGACAGTGTAAAAATATAGCTCTAGTCAATTCATTCATGTTGACTAATGTTGCCAAAATGGGTATGGGTATTTGCCTTTAAAAGAGAGTTGAGGACCAGGACTACTACAACCTACACCAGGGACCCATGCTAACAGTGGGAGTGGGAATTGTATATGTGTTCCTATTGGCCAGTGTATGCCTGCCATAAAGCCAAGCAACTCTGAGTCAATAAGCTACTGGCCAGCTGGTATCTAGTTGCTCAGCTTGGGGTAACTGGGATAGCTCTGCTGAGCAAAAGCTGGATGTAAAACTAATTAACCTGCCAGATGTGAACTAAGAAATACTACACTCAGTGTACATTAACTGACAGGAAGCAGCTTGGAAGTAGATGACATGATGGTAAGTAAGAGGCTAGACAGCTTACATATCCAGGAGACAAGGTGGAAGGGCAGTACAACAAAACTATTTGGCTTGGGATCCAGAGTTTACTGCTCAAGAGAAGGACAGGCTAGAAATGGTGTTGGAATTGGGGTTCATAAGTAAATAGGTTCATAGGTTCATACTAGGCTATCTGCCCTAGGGCATTTATAAGCCTAGCCAGAGTGTGTTTGGCTTTCACCACCCATTTTAAATTAATTTTGCTATGCCTTTTTTTGAGGTTAGTATACTGTGCTTCTGTCTAACAGTGACACAGAAGTGATAGCCGGGGAAAACCTACGATCTCCCATCCACTCATCAAGATTCCTCTTGAAGAGAGTCAATGTGGGACTCTGCCTAACCTGGACTGGGATTTTATTCCAGAGTGAAGGGAGCCTCTGGGTTTTGAATCTGCCCCTCCAGCATGTCCTATTTATTTCAGTGCTGAGGTTCAAGTCTCTCGAGTGCGTAGCTCGATGGGATTTGGATTTTCTGAGGTGCAGCATGTCCATTAATTCCGGGTTGGACATGGCTTTATACGTCAGGCATAGATCGCCTCTGAGCAGGCGGTATGCCACTGAGAAGAGCTGGAGTTTCTTTAACCGAGCAGCATATGGCATCTGTTTGAGCCCTTTGATCCTCTTGGTGAGGTACTTTTGGGGTCTTTCCAGTTGCTGCAGGTGTCTGGTAAGGTACATCCCAAAAGGGGCATTGTACTCAATTATGGGCCTGATGAGGGATGAGTAAAGAGGCGATGATCTCCCTGATCTAGATGTGAATCCCTTCATGATTAGGTGGGCTATATAAAATGTTTTTAACCACTTTGGCCACGTGGTTGTCAAATGAGAGATTGCTATCAACTTGGGTCCCCAGGTCCCTAATGACTTCTTCTGTACTTAATGGATTACCACCTATGTGGTAATTTGTGGGCACTTTGTTTTGCCGAAAGGGATGACTATACACTTTTTGGCGTTTAGCTTGAGGCCATGGCTCTGGCACCAGTTGTCTGTTTCTATGAGGCCCTTTTGGAGGATGCTTGTGTCGGCTGGAGAGTTGATTATGGCGCCCAGTTTGCAGTCATCTGCGAACTTGGTCAGCCACAGTCCTTCCATGTTGGCCTGTACTGCCGAGAAATATATACCGAACAAGAGAGGTGCCAGGACTGAGCCTTGTGGGATGCCACTTGTAACTGGTTTGGAGTCTGATATGGCTCCAGCAATACTAACCATGTGGGTTCTGTCCTTGAGCCAGTTTGCAACCCATCTAGTGACATAGCGGTTTATATTTAAGCTGGTGAGCTTATCTATAATGCCTGAGTGGGGTATTGTATCGAAGGCTTTTGCGAGGTCCAGGTAGGCTGTGTGGACCACCTTCCCCTCGTCAATGGCCTTGGTGACTGTTTCAAAGAAATTGACCAGGTTTAAGAGGCAGGATCTGCCCTTAACAAAGCTAAACTGGGTAGGATCCAGTGTCTGTAGGTCCCCAATATCTTTATTTATGAGGTCCATGATGATCCTTTCCATAGCTTTGCAGACCAAGCTAGTCAGGCTTATGGGGCGATAGTTTCCAGGATCCGTTGAGGCACCACCTTTGTGGAGAGGGACTACTGTTGCTGTACGCCACTCTTTGGGTACATATCCTGTAGTAAGGCTAAGATTGAACAGTAGTTTTATGTTTGGGTTTAGCTCTTCTTGGAGTTCATGTAGGACGCAGCCCGGGACACCATCTGGTCCTATTGATGCTGTGTTTTTTGCTTTGGAGAGGGCGGCTCTTACCTGAGCATTTGAGATGTCAGGGGGGCAGCACTCTGTTGGGATAGATATTTGCCCTTTTGGTGGGGAGGGAGGGGAGAAGTTTGCACTGAACCTGTCAGCTAGGATGTTGGCAATGTCTGTGGGCTCGGTGTATTTTTGTCATTTTGGACTAATTCTGAGCATATCTGGGAATTCCCACCCAGGTTCCTAACATAACTAAAGAAAGCCTTGTGATTATCCTTAGTGTCCTGTGCAATTTTTCTCTCAAAGCTGGCCTTAGACGATTTTATGAGTGCCCGTAGTTTTGCTAATACTGATCAGAGATGCCTTCCCTTTTTGGGATTTTGCTCTATCATGTAGTAGCTTCCTCCTTCTATTGTATAGTTTGTTTATGGCTGGGGTCCACCAGACAGGTTGTCTGCCTTTGGAGGATTGGGTCTTGGTTTTATTTGGGATTGCATGATCCATGCATTCCTGAAGGTGTTCATAGAATGCGTTTATAAAGGATTCTGCGGTCTGGGCCGTATTTTCCACAGGCCCGGGGCCTTTGAAGGATTTTGCCTCGGTTTTGAGGCGTGTGAAATTTGCTTTAGAGAAGTTTTTCACTGTGGTTTTCTGGGCAGGGGGTGGGGTCGGAATGTGAATATCCAGTGAGATTAGTTTATGGTCTGATCTTACCAGTGAGGGATACACTTCTGGTCTGGAGCATAGTGTCCCCATGTTGGTGATGATCAGGTCCAGTATGTTTTCCCCTCTTGTGGGAGTGGTAACAAGTTGTTCCATAGCATTTGAGTTTATAAATTCTAGGAACCTTTGGGCTAGGGTGTTGGAGCTAGAGTAATGCTCCCAGTCTATGTTTGGGTAGTTTAAGTTGCCCAATATAATGGTGTTTGGAGAGACCTTCATATTTTCCAGTATTCTCAGGAAGGCCAAGTGGGGTTCCTGTGTTTGGGAGGGTGGTCTGTAGCAGGCTATAAACTGGAAGGCAGTTTTACCCACAGTTAGTTGCACATGGATAGTCTCTGATGCTTCGTGCTGTGCCACCAACCTGGAGGTGTGGGTATCTTTGACGAATATTGATACTCCCCCTCTTTTTGTGGTTCGGTCCAAGTTTTGGGGCCGAAAAGCATGGTATGAGGTATAACCTGGTAGTGCTGGGGTGCTCTCGGGAGCCTTGAACCAGGTTTCTGTTACTGCACAGATATCGATGTTCTCCATGCTAAGGAGAGTTTTGAGTGTGTGCATCTTGAGGTTTAGACTTCTGGCGTTGAGTAGCATTACTCTTAGTTTCTTATCCCTTGTGATACCTATGGAGGTGGGTTTGTCTTTTGAGCCTTGCCTAAAAAAGGCACTATGGGGGTAGCAAGAGCCTTTGCCAATATCTGAAAGCCCAGGGGTGACAGGTGCAAGCCGTCCCTAGCAAAGCATCGTGGCTTGTCGAGCATGTCATCCCAGGCTGACAGGCATTGGATCCCCTTTGAAAGACACCAACACTTAAGCCAATTGTTGAAATTGATCATCTTGTCTTCATATTGTGGCATCATTCTTGGTGAAGGTAAGATGCTACTCAAGGTCAGGGTCATACCGGCCTGGGCTACATGCTCAGAGAGCTCCTCTATGTCTCTTTTCATGTAGTCCAGGGAGGTACGTCTCAGGTCATTCACACCAGCATGGACAATGACTGAGTCATATTTGTACTTGCCTTGGAGTGACCTGAGTGCTTGTGTTATGTGGCGGATCCTAGCGCCCGACAGGCAGCTCACCATGACCTTCTCCTTGTTCAGCCTGGTGAGCTGGACGTCAGTGTGCCTGACGATAGAGTCACCTATTACAAGTGTATCAGGTGTGTTGTTTAGCCTTAAGGGCTGTGACTGTTCGGCACACTGGCTTTGTGAGCTATGTGTTGCACGTGTTTTGTTTTGGGGTAGCGGTTGCTTGGGTGTCTGCTTTGGAGGTCTCTGCTGCTTAGGCAGATTTTTATTTAGAGCCTCCGAGTATGTTTTTTTGTGTTTATGTGTTTGGTTTGTTGTCGTGGAAGGTCTATGTGAGACTGGAATTGTCGTGAGTGTGGTTTCCTTCTCCTCCTGACTGGTTACGCCAGTACTGAGGTGAGAGAGCTTAGCCTCCAGTTTGGCTATATGGTTGCATCTCTCACATGTGTTGGAATTTGTTGGGAGGAGGACAGGGTTGTCTGTGTACATGAGGCAGTTGTAACATTGCCTCAAGATTCCCAGATTCACCAGCTGGACCGGAGAGGAGATTGACAACTGACCTTTGGACATGCTAGAATAGTATTGGGAATTCCTTTATAATTGAAAAAAATGGCCAATGGGGAAGAAGGTACTCAAGGGGAGTTAGTGAGGTTGTAGTGTTTTTAATTTTTTAGAGCTGACTTCTATAATTGCTTTAGTGAGCAAGTGCCAGGTAACTTAAATGCAATGGGTTACAGGTAACTTAAATGCAAAAACGACAAACAGTAACTTTCTTTCAAGTGAAACAAGGAAATAAGTACAGAAAGCAATGCAGATATCACTAGGGATCCACAGAAGTGCTAAAAGGCCACGTTTTCGGTGGAATTAGCATTTCAGGGAAATAAACAAACAACAAGCATACAAATAAAGCTAGATTCAGCAGGCCTGGATCTAGTCTATGCTACAGCAAACAAGGTGTACTAATTTCAGTAAGAAACAGTTAGAATATGCAGGCACTATAAGCCTCTAACCAGAAATTCCCTGCTCAGAAGGGCAGAGTCCAGCCTCTCCTCCCACAAGAGTGCAGACCGCAATCCTTCTTAACGTAAAATAACTGGCCTGAAGCCCAAGTGCTTAAACCAGAACTAATACACTTTTAGAATAACAGACACTGAGCTCTCAATCAGCAGTTCCCAACTTAGAAGGATGTAAGCTACCTGCCCTGCCACCACAGTGCAGGCCACAAACCTTCCTAATGTAAAACAACTGGTCTGAAGCCCAAGTGCTTAATCCAAAAGACTTAGAAATGATAGCTACACTTTAATCAAGTTACTACCAGCAGTAATAAATACAACTGAATACTTTAAAGAATGCCTGGATTAGTGCTCAAGTTATACAAACAAAGCTAGATTCAGCAGGCCTGGATCTAGTCTATGCTACAGCAAACGAGGTGTACCAATTTCAGTAAGAAGCAGTTCAAATATGCAGGCACTATAAGCTTTAACCAGAAATTCCCAGCTCAGAAGGACAGAGTCCAGCCTCTCCTCCCACAAGAGTGCAGAACACGAACCCTCTTAATGTAAAATAACTGGCCTCAAGCCCAAGTGCTTAAACCAGAATTAATACACTTTTAGAATAACAGACACTGAGCCCTCAATCAGCAGTTCCCAACTTAGAAGGATGTAAGCTACCTGTTCTGCCACTACAGTGCGGACCACAAACCTTCCTAATGTAAAACTGGTCTGAAGCCCAGGTGCTTAAACTTAAAGGCTTACAATGAGTTACACCAAGCAGTAATAAATACAATTGAGTACTTTTAAGATGACACAAAAGCAAAATAAAGTAGGAAAAAACACAAATACAGTAAAAGCAGATAAATTTTAGGAAAGAGAGAAAGGAGTAGCAGAAACTAAGCTGATTGGCCTTCTCAAATGCTCTCCCTGTCCTGGGTAGAATGAGGTAATGACACTAGACTGGGAGGAGGGTCCCAGATCAAATTTACACTAGGAGCGGGCAACTGCAAAGCCACCAACTATAAAAACACTATACCAACAGGGAGGGAGGGTGGGAAACAAACAGCAGAAATGTTGCTCACAGCTGAAAAGCAGCAGTGAGCCTTTAAATGAAAGTTTAAAACAGCTAAAGGAACCACTAGAAAAAAGAGTTTAACTGCAACAAGTTATCATAAACAAACAACCCAACAGATGCTTAATAAGAGTGGACAATTTCCAGTTAATACCTCACACACAGTGAAACTAGCTAGAAAAAATACACAGTACACAAAGTGCTATAAACAACAAAGAAATAAAGAACAAAATAAACAAAAACAGGATACTTAATGTTATATATTGTAGCTCCGAAGTTTGTTGAGTGTCCTTCCTTCGATCAGCTCACTGTAAAATGGCTGAACACTCACAACTGAGCTTCTTAGGTAACAGAAAGTTGAAACCTGAGACAGCTTTTAAGAAAGAAATCTCAAAAGACCCAATGAGGTGCTTAGCCTAAGCTGTAGTCCAGGAGACTTCAGTCAGCCAATGACCTCAAACAATTCTCTCACTGAAATACCCGATGGCTTTGGGTAAAACAAGATGTCCCTGAATTATGTGCTCAGACACACAGCCTCCACAAATAATAGGCCGAAATATAAGCCTGAATATGGAAATTCTACAAATATCCCCACTACTTAGAACAAACTGCAGAAATGTTACTCACAGCTGAAAAGCAGCAGTGAGCCTTTAAATGAAAGTTTTAAACAGCTAAAGGAGCCACTAGAAAAAAGAGTTTAACTGCAACAAGTTATCATAAACAAACAACCCAACAGATGCTTAATAAGAGTGGACAATTTTTTTAGTTAATACCTCACACACAGTGAAACTAGCTAGAAAAAAAACACATTACACAATGTGCTATAAATAACAAAGAAATAAAGAACAAAATAAACAAAAAACAGGATACTTAATGTTATATATTGTAGCTCCGAGTTTGCTGAGTGTCCTTCCTTCGATCAGCTCATTGTAAAAAAATGGTGATAGGGAGCCTTCGGAAGACAGCAAAGGATGTCATCAGAATTAGTGCCAGACACATGGCAATCAGACTCCAGTATAAAGGATAGGGCACTATTCAAAATCTCAGCCTATGATAGGGCACTATTCATAATCTCAGCCTATGATAGGGCAGTATTCATAATCTCAGCCTATGATAGGGCAGTATTCATAATTTCAGCCTATGATAGGGCACTATTCATTATTTCAGCCTATGATAGGGCAGTATTCATAATTTCAGCCTATGATAGGGCACTATTCATAATCTCAGCCTATGATAGGGCAGTATTCATAATTTCAGCCTGTGATAGGGCACTATTCATAATTTTAGCCTATGATAGGGCACTACTCATAATTTCAGCCTATGATAGGGCACTATTCATAATTTCAGCTTATGCCTCACAGCAGAGTTGTAATACTGAGGAAAAAACTGCATTCAGACAGTAGTTGCAGATCCTACTAGATAAAGCAGAATAACATGAATTGGTGTTCATAATGAGTGAAATTAGTACACATATCGGGACAGACAGAACAGAATATGGGGACTGCTTGGGTACATATGGGTGATGCAACAGGAAGAAAGAATGAGAGACTATTCTAGACTTCTGTCTGGATAATGGCTTGATAGTAGACAACATATGGTTCAGCAAGAGAGACAGTCACAAGACCCCATACAAGAGTAGCCGATGTGCAACTCAGGTAAACTTCCTCCTAGGAAGGAAAGGACAGGGTAGAATCAGTGATTACAAAGACATCTTCAGCAAAACAACTGGCCCACAGCATAAACCACTGGTTGTCACAATCAGCTCCAAGCAGGGGTCAGAGAAGGCTCTAAGGTCAACAGAGACCAGGCTGAAGATCTGGAAAGTGACTTGTGAGAAAGCACAACAGTTCAAGTTATTACTCAGAGCTCTAGCACATGAAAGTAGAGGAGGAAATAGATAGAGTTGAAGAAGAATGGCAGTGCATCAAAACAACATGTGTGAGGACTACAGAACAGATATGCAGTTGAGCCAGGTATGGAAATAAGGCACACAAGGAAAGCTGGTGGCAGAATGCAGAAATCCAGGAAGTCATCAAAAGAAAGGAGTGCAGGAAAAACTGGGAGATAGAAGACAGAAATCAGGCCAGGAAGGAATACTGGCTGGCTAACAAAGAGGCTAGGAGACATACCTCTCAACCTCTTAGCGCATGAAATCAGGGCAAAGCCAAAAACAATGGGAGGACAAAGTCCAAAAAATATGGGCAGATTTTCAATATTGCTCTTATTCTAAAAACTTTTTAAGTTTATAATAGCTTGCATTTTCTGAAGAAAATGAAGTCTGAAACTCAAATGTCTGTTGTTACCTAGTGACTTTAGTCCTCAATGATTTGTCAGAAAACCAAACATTTTATGAGGAACAGACCACAAATAAGAGACAAAAATCTGGACATTTTGCACAAACCTGGACAGTTAAGTTGCTAAGAGAGGAGTTGTAATAGCAAAGAACAAGGCATCAGAGGCACTCTACCAGCTTCTGGAAAGTGACAGAACGATAAAGAAAGTCATACACCTTTTATAGGGAATGCCAGCAACAGCATGTTCACCAGTCCACAGGACATCGAAGGGAGATGGAAGGAGTCCTTCCAGCAGTTTCTGAATGAAGAAAACCCCGAGAAGCTGTACTGCCCCAGACACAACCTACAATGAAGGAAGAGGAGGAACTCACCCTAGAAAAGTAAGAACAGCACTAAGGAAAAATAAGTCGGGGGAAACAGCAGGCTCAGATGAGCACACAGCAGATATAAATAAGATGGTAGGAGAGATAACAGGGAAATCGCACCTGAGAGTACTCATTGCAGTATAGAGAGAAAGGCATATCCCAGATGACTGGAGAATAAGCATACTAGTGCAAATTTATAATTACAAACAGGACATTGATAACTGTGAGCACTACAGAGGTTTCAAACTCCTGTCACACTGCAGGAAAATTCTGGAGAGGGTGATTGATACAGGAATATGCAGAATAGTAGAAAGGAAGATGGGAGATGAGGAGTTCTTATTTAGATCAGGATGTAGCACAATATTTACAGTGAAACAGTTTGGAAGAAGATAAGAGATGAAGAAAGAGTCCAGTGGAGAATTCCTAGACTTGAAGAAAGCATATGACAAGGTCAAAAGAAAGCTGATTTGAACAGGCCTGCTGTGGTTTGATGTCCCGGAAACATTGTTAGAATTAGTACAAGCTATGTACAAAGATCCAATGATTCAAATATGAACAGTGTTCGGTCTCACAGTGGGGTTCCCAAGGAGAGTTGGTGTGTACCAAGGTTCAGCTCTGAGCCCCCTGCTGTTGGAGGGACAGATCAGCAAAGCTGATATATGCTGATGATGTGGAATTACAGGCAGACTGAGCAAGAAGTTTAGCAAAGTATATGGGAGTGGAATGTAAAACTGAAGGCACATGGGATGAAACTGTGTACAGTTTCAATGGTAGCAAATAGGACAAGTCAGAAGAAACTGAGAAATAAGATAGAAGGGAAAATAATGGAACAGTTTAATAGCTTCAGGTATCTGGGAGGGGTAGATGAAGAGAAGGGAGGTCTGAATGATGAGATCAAGGCTAAAATCATAGGGGCTGCCACCAAATGGCATAGAGTGTCAAGTGGAGTGAATGACAGAAGAATGCCTAGGAAGCTGAAAGTAGGGTGTGCAAAATAGTAGTGAGACCAGTACTACTGTTTGGTACAGAAACCTGGGCGGTAAAGGCAAAGCAGCTGAGGAATCTAGACATGATTGAGATGACATGCTTGAGAAGGGTGGCATGATGCAAACTGTGGGATAGACAAAGAAATAAGGACATCAGAGCATAAGTCAAATAAGCTCCAACTGCCGAAAGAGTCAAAGACAACAGATGACAGTGATTCAGGCATGTGCAGAAAAGGAGAAGACAATTTAGTGAAGAATATTTAGGACAAACTGGAAGAAAACATGAAGAAATGAGGGCATCTAGCAAAGAGGTGGATGGATTCTGTGACAAAAGACCTACAACAGTAAGGCATGACTGTCGAAGAAGATAGGAGTGTGGCACTGAATTGAGAGAGATGGCAACACTTGACACGACACCCCACCCTCATGTTGAAAATGAGATAAAGGGGATTGATGATGATGATGATGATGTCCTGCTGTATATCCGTGTCCTTCAATCTCCATTTGCATACTGTGTGATTCTGATAAATCAGTTAAGCTAAAAAAATGTATGTTAGTTTAGTGGTGAACAAAGGTTGCAATGTTCTAGTCTTAAAGTTTGCCTCAGAATATTTGGAAATAATTCACTCAAGTTCATAGCAAAATTACAAAGTTTCATTTTTAGCTGAGTAGATGATTCTTTAACTTTGATAACTCTATCATATACCCAGATAAAGCTATATTTGTAGAACATTTAAAGGCCATCCCATGAGTAGTTTCTCATTATCATCCTTGGCACTATCAAAGAGCAATATGATATTTTAAGTGTAGCTAGCTCTGACATCATAGAGGGATGAAGCGTGAGCTACAGCCTAAGCAAGCAGAGCCAAGCTAGTGTCTTGGAAACATGCTATCAGATGGGTGTATCAATCCTTGGGGGTGGAAATGTGCTGAAAAAACAGATCTCTTAAGCCCTGGTGGGAGGCCCGGACCCAGAGAAATCACTGGGTTACAAGAAGTAGGTAGGCCAAGGAGGCATGGTTCCCCTACTGACCCCATTGCCTGCCAAGACTCTTGCAGAATGTCAGCAAACAGAAATTTATAAAACTTAGTCAAAAAAAAAAAAAAACACTGTATATTGTAAGCATATGTTATGCTGCAGGCTTGATGCCCATAACATAGATTTCTCAATCCCCTTCCCTCTCCCCCCCTCAAGCAATACTGGAAAAAGATTAAGGACTGATATGAGGGGAAATCAAGCAGCAGATGGTCAGCTGAACTATGCATGGGAAAGCAAAAAATGTAATAATTTTGTGCCACAGATGGCTTAGAGTTTTTTATTTTTAACAGCACCTTTTCGTGGAAAATTGAAGTAGTAACATCATGTAGTTGGGTATTACACTATCAAACTTGACTTTTCTTGTAAAAAAAAAAAATAAAATAAAAAAAAAAAAAAAAAAAAAAGGACAGCCTCCTCTAGTATTCGTTTTGCTACAACCTCCCCTACTTGATATGATAGGAGAAGCAGCAAATTTAAAAAGCTCTTAGGTTCATAGCTTGGTACTAGGCTATCGGCCCTAGGTTCTATACAAGCCTAGCAATAACAATTCCCTGGATATTTCTTCCCACAATATTTACTTCCATGGACCCCTGTCTAGCAGGCTGACTGACATGATCCCCGGGGTGAATTTCCTATCTCTCATCCAATTGTCAAGGTTCCTTGTGAAGAGGGCCAAGGAGGCATACTGCTTAACATATATGGGCAGTCTAGTCCAGAGTATGGGGAGTCTCTGGGTCAGGAACCTATCCCTCCAGCATGTTTTGTTCATTGTGATGACAAGGTTTAGATTCTTGGAGCATGTGGCTCTGAGGGATTAGGATTTCTTTAAGTGAAGTATGTCCAACAGCTTATGGTTTGACATGGCCTTGTATGCTAAGCAGAGATTGCCTCTGAGTAGATGATATGCCACAGAGTATAGCTGGAGTTTTTTTAGATGGTCAGCATAAGGCATCTGCTTTAGGTCTGTGATTCTTTTAGTGAGGTATTTCTGTGGCCTTTCTAGCTGTTGCAGATGTCTTGTGAGATACGTATCAAATGGGGAGTTGTACTCTATAATGGGTCTAATGAGGGGTGAGTACAGTGGGACAATGACCTCCTTTTTTCCTGGATGAAAAGCCCTTAGTGATGAGGTGTGCCACATAGAAGGATTTTCTGACTGTTGTGGTGATGTGGTTATAGAAGGTAAGACCACTGTCCACCTGTGTCCTAAGTCTCTCATCACACTTTCAGTGTTTAGTGTACTGCCACCTATGTGGTAATTCATGGGTACATGTTTTTTCCCATAGGGGATAACTATACATTTCTTGGCATTAAGCTTGAGTCCATGGCTCTGGCACAAGCATCTGTTTCTGTAAGGCCCTTTTGTAAAATATCCTCATCATTTGGGGATTCAATAATGGCTCCCAGTTTGCAGTCATCTGTGAACTTTGTTAGCCAGAGTCCCATAGTGTTGGCCTGTACTTCGGAGATGTAGATGCCAAACAAGAGCGGTCCCAGGACTGAACCTTGAGGTACTCCACTTGTCACTTGTCTGGAGCTGGATTTGGAGTCGGCTACTTTTGCAGTCTGGGTTCCATTAGTAACCCAGTTGGCAACCCATCGAGAGACGTAGGGATTTATGCCCAGCTTAGTAAGTCTTGTAGTACTGATGTCAAGCCACATCAGCTTCTGCAATAGTTCACAGGCTACTATATATCTGAGTCAACTATAGACCCATGAGACCTGTATAATGTTATCAAAATATTGCTAGTAGACTTGCTTAATTTGATATGGATATGGACTTCATGAGATGTTATTGTGTTCAAACCACAACATAAATAAATGTCCACATATAGATATACCCCGGGATTCAGTAAAGTTCTGTGCAAGAATAAGAATTGTACAGAATAGATCATGTCCATGCAGCACAGCAGCATGCCTTGCATATTCATGAAGGCACACTGCTGTGACACCTACACAGAACAAGTGCAGGGGGTGCGTTACAGCAGTGCCCACACATGTAGCATGCCCTCTTCACTCAGAAAGTGTAGTTACAGCACTTTTAAAAGCAAAAACACAGTTGTCTGCAGATATACTGCACAATTGTGCAGTATATCTGCAGAATGTATGCCACAGACATGCATTTGAAGCGTGTCACCCCATGCCTCTGCTGAAAATAGGCTCCCTGTGCTAGTTGGACTTACCTGGTCAACAAATAATAAATAAAGAAATAAAATAAACACAACACTGGCATGCCTGAGTTCCCATACACTGCACAAAATACATGCTAACACAAAAGCTGTTATCCCGTGCACTTTTAAAGTACTACAATTGTCCCCAGTGTTGTGGCCTTGTTCCCCCATTACGGCAGGCATACTCCTAAAGTGAAAAAAAAGTTAAATTCCATTAAAATTCTCAAAACATTTTTTTTTATTAAACCAATAAAGTTTAACTATAGCTGAATGGGTATACCTGTCGCACAACTATGCATAGCAGAGTTTAAACATCAGAAGAAGCTAAATAGAAATATACACAATGCAAATAGTGAAACTGGAATAGCATACTGGGTAGAGGGTTCACCTAGCATACAATCAGTCACGATCCAAGCCCCACAACAGTCCATACATTTTCAAATGGGAAACACAACTAAAATGTATTTTTCATAAATAGGTAGTGAATATTATTATGTATATGCTAATCAGGGTAGTGTAGCAGCACCAAATGTGAGATGTCAGTGAATTTTAAAGTTTAAGCAAAATTTAGCATAGCTAAGCAGATTTGTGCATAGGTAAGCAGAGCTTATCATCAACCCCTTTAAGCAATGGTTATCTTTGCTAAGCAGGATCGTCCAGTGCTTAGCTTAGCATAGCAGTTTCAAAACTGTCCAATCACGGTAAAGGGTGGGAAATTAGCCCTATTTAAACCATGCAGATGGGAATACAGCTCATAACCAGTTGTAGCTCCTCAATGTAGGCACTGTGGCTGGTGTAGGTGAAGTGCTGGGGCATTCAGGAGTCCAGGGTCATGGTCGGACTCCTCATTGAAGACCATGAAGGGCGACTGCTGCAGGACCAGTATCAGGGCTGCCAATACAAAGCAGACAGCTGGGACCATCTTGCCTGAGATCTCAACACTGCCACTGGCATCCCTCAGACTGCTGAGCAGGTCCGGCACCACTTTGCTGACTTGAAGCAGAGGAAGAGGGAACTTTTGGACCAGTGGGTCCAAGATGCCCAGGCGGGGAATGCTCCAGCCATGTGTAAGTATTAGTCAAAATAGGTGTTTTCCAAAGTCCAGTCTGTGTATGTGATGGATAGGTATGCATAAATGTTTTCTCTTATCTCCTGTACAGCTGCAGATGAACTTGGAAGCCCACGCCAGCAGGCTGCTAAGGCTGAGTCGTGAGACTGGTGAGTAACAATCTTGCTGGTGTTATGTAGGGCAAATAAATAAAAAGTAGTAGAACGTATATTGTAGTATTTAAAAATGGGTATGGTTTTTAATGACTGAAGAAGCCAGTAGGAGATTAATAGTGACATACAGGTTATAGTTCAATAAAAGTGTAATTACTTGTCAATAAATGTGAAAACCCCAGAATGGTTTTGTTTACGCTGGTATTGTATGACTTGAAAGTTTCATGCACCAAGATCTGACATCAGAATAGTAATGTTGTGTTAACCGCTGTTTTCCACACTGTGTTATGTCAAAAGGTATGTATAGGAATGTATTTAAAAGAGTTTTGTAATCACAAGGTCAGATTGTACAACCAAGAGAAAATGAGACAGAAAACATTCAAAGAACTGACAGCAGTTTCTCAATGGCTTGTTCTGATGAAACACAAACTTGTATTTTTAGCAGAGACAGCCACGGTTTGCATCCCGGGGGAGGTAGTAAGCTGTATGCATAATTTCAACTAGGATTTTGTGAAAATGTGTAGAAACACTCAGGTAGTGTCCACAGGTCTTCCAGGTACGAGAAGGTATAAAGTAGCTATAAGAAGCCTGTAGTAATACTGTGTCCAACACCCATGGTCCAACCCCAGGGCTGCAAATGACAATTCAATTAAAGTTCCCTGTTCAAATACTATCATTGGTGGCCTGATACTATCAATGTAACCTGCATGCCGGGGTAATGCCCACTGTGGTTCCATATATGCATGTGTTCTGTTTACTATGCAAATGTTCCAAATCTGTTGTTTTGGGTTAATGGGAATACTCATGCATGCTGTTATAACCAATCCTGGAATGTGTTTACCATTACTAACCAATATATGTTCTAAAACTGCAACACCATAGCACATCTGGGAAGGCCAATCTCAGTGGATCCGCCTCTCCCGCTTCATCTGGCCAAGACATCAGGCCCCAGCATGTCTGGGACCCACACTAGGACATCCACGTCAGCTGGTCCTGCACCACCTTTGGGTGGAACTGCCTCAAGGGATGAGGCTTCTCCCCCTGCCAGGCATGGGCATGGACAGGATCCTGTAACCGGAAGCCAGTTCCAGGGTCTGGTGCATAGCGGGCTCCGCAAAGAATTGGGAGATCTGCTATGCCAGTTTGAGGGCCGCGTGGCACAATTAGAGGGTCAGCCTGCCCCTGCTGCTCAGCCCCAGAACAGACACCTTTGGGGACATGAAGATGCAGTGGTGACTGCCCATGGGTGGGGACCTTAGTCCCATTGTATTCATTTGGGGGTTCATGGGCTTCCGATTATCAAACACCTCTCCCCAACCAAGGTGTTTACTCCCCCACATGTGTCATAT